>NC_050180.1:5966915-6134415 GCF_008315115.2 Sander lucioperca | reverse complement strand
CCCAGGCTGCGCTGAGCATGGATGCATCATTTTTATTGGGTTTTTACATATTCTATGCGACGCATTGACAGGGCAATGAACAGAAAGTGACGTCAGGGGGAAAGGCAGCTCGCTTAGCCAATAGATAACCCTAACCGGATACGGTTATGAGCAGGAGGGCCTTGTATGTAGTGTGTGTGTGTACTGGAGGCCTACGTTGCAAAGTCATTTATGCAGCCCTGGAAAATAAAAGCATATGGACTTCCTGGGAGAAAATCTAAATATGTTTTTATTTGGGTTAGTTACAAAGTTTATTTCTGTTTCCCCTGATTGCCAGAACTTGGGAGAACAATTCTCAATAACCAAAAGTCTTGTTCAGTATTGTTCTCTGTGTGATCCATGTGACATCCCTGCAGCATACGTATCCTGATAGCCTAGGTTCTCCTGAAAAAAAAATATATGTCTATAACTTGACTGTGCATAAGGGTTGAGGTTACACAAGCGTTATTACACTAGGAGACAGGCGACACAAATATTGGGGATAAATGGCTTAGACCTCAGAGCATTAACAGATTTGGACTTGGCAGACAAGGCTTGTCTCGGTCCATCACTTTGGTCCTAGTCTATATCCACGACGTTTCATTTCTGGGATTGCTCCGGTGCCGCCGGAAATTACGCTGGATGTCCTTCACTTAGGCCAGATGTCCGTTACCTTCCTCTTTCTTTGTGTTGGTGTTCTAAACTCCAGTGGATTTCTGAGGACTATGGTTAACTGCTCCTCAGATCTCTGCAGGGTAAATCCAGACAGCTAGCTAGACTATCTGTCTAGAATTTTCTGTTGCATGACTAAAACAATTTTTGAACGTACACATTCCACCAAAACAAGTTCCTTCCTGAGGCTATTTTGTAGAGGCACCGTCATTGTGTCTGGGGCTTAGCACCACCCAAGACGATTGTGATTGGTTTAAAGAAATGCCAATAAACCAGAGCACGTTTTTCTCCCATCCAGGAATGTTGTTGTGCAAGACTACTTTGGTCCAGACTGACATATCTTGCATTTCAGTCCAATTCTCTGCCTAATATGAATTTGGTGCTGAATTTTTGTTGTTCCTAGGGTTTTTTTACCCCCCAAAAAATTGATTCTCACTTTTTAAATGTGCAGTAGCTTTTGGTATTTCCATTTCTTCACAGCATCAGAGACATTCAGCTCACACACTGTGGATTGAGGACTACTTGTGTGGTGTCCTGACATCTCATTTTTTTTCGTCTAGTGAGATATTACAGAGTTTCTTTAAAAACATCACCATCACTAAACGTTCTCATGCTTTTTATGTCCTTTCATTTTATAAGTTTGGAGGTTCTCAAGCCCAGGAGAAAAAGCAACCTCATTACATCACTGAAATAAAAATGAATGACAATTCTCAGAGAAAACTTAAGTGTCACACATGCCTGCTTATTTCAAATGTCTGCATTTTTTTTATTTATTTTTTTTTTATCATTTTATTAAGCTGGTAAGGGCACAGAACATTGCTATCCATAAAACTTTATTACAACAGTTTCACACTTTTATAGCCTAATGCAGTGATGTCATGAGATTGCACCACCAACCATCCCGGTAGTTGAAGCTAGACCGGGTATTTTAATAGAAAAGCCATTTGTTATTATTCAACTGTAACTCAGAAAGTATGGCTGGAACAAAGTCGTCTCTCATCCCCCTGAAGCCTGAAACCATGGTTACTTCTACAACCAAATAATGAATAATTAAAACATGCAAACTGCAGATGTTACACATACTGTGTTGGTTTCTTTACAAAGGGGTTTATAGGATCTCTTTCTTTATCAATGCCGTCAAAAAGTGCTTAAATGCATTTCCACATTTCAGTACATTTCATGGACCTATAGCACATCTGTGCCAATGATCAAACTCTGAAGGGGAAATAATGACACACACCACAACGTTTGTTTAAAGGGAACTATGCAGTTTTTTTTAGGTTAATTAACCTTAACCGAACAGCTTCGGAGTCATTGGAATTGTTATATGACTTTTTTTTCGAGTTGAATGGTGGTCGTCTCTCTTCCCCCTAGCACCTGTAAGCGGAAAAACCACCCTTGCAACTTTCGGTCGGCGAGCCGCCAGCCTCAGCGCCAGGAAGTATCGCGTGATATCAGGTGTCGCGATGTAACAAATTGCTTCACGGCACTGCACACATACACGCCCCCATCCAGGAACCGGCTAGCTATAAGAACAAGGTAGCGATGGAGTTTTTCACACTATCGTCATGGCTGAGCCGGCAAAAAAGAAGCAGAAAGCTAGGAAAGCATCGTCGGAGGATCAGAGAAAGAGGAAACTGCACTGACTGAGCGAGGAGTCAGACACAAGTAAACATAGGAGCTGACAAATATCTATTCTGAAGCTGTAGGGGGAGCTCTATAGAGAAACCTGCCAGCAAAAAGCCAGAAAACAGCAGAGAAATGGCCAAAACTGCATAGCGCCCCTTTAATCAACATTGCAGTTGGGTCATGCTCTCCAAACTAAAACAAAAACAATTGCCAGTCATTATACCTTTCAAAACACAAAGCATTACATCCATTACAAATACTATTCATATGGCTGTTTCCTGATCTGCTGTTGCTATGGTTAAGGTTTGGTGTAGTTTAGGCAACTAAAAGTTATGGTTATGGAAACATAGTGGTTTGGGTAAAATCTAATTGGTTAAAGTTGACCGTTTTTTTGGCACTTTACTTCACACTAACAATCCTGATTTGCGAGACCTCAAGACATTCTTGTCAGGAACGCATAAACATATTTTGTCTTATTAGCAGAGGCGGAATGTAATTAAGTACATTTACTCAAATACTGTACTTAAGTACAAATTTGAGGAACTTGTACGTTACTTGATTTTTTTCTTTTCATGCCACTTTTTACTTCTACTCCGCTACATCACAGAGAGAAATATTGTACTTTTTACTCCACTACATTCATCTGACAGATTTAGTTACTTTACAGATTAAGATTTTTGCACACAAAACACATAAAGTCTATAAAATACGTTTTATTAAAAATTAAACTACCCAACAATATAACGGCCTACGTGTCCAGCTGAAATGATTAGACCATTAAACACTTGTATGATGTGAGGATTTTTTTGCATTGAGTACTTTTACTTATAAGTACATTTTCCTAATGATACTTACATACTTTTACTTAAAGTGCTAATATTATGCTTTTTGGCTTTTTCCCTTTCCTTTACTGTGTTATATATCTTTTTTCTACACGTTATAGGTTTACAAAGTGAAAAAGCCCAAAGTCCACCCCAAAGAGACTTACCATCTCCAACAGAAAACACTGTTCACTAACTGCTCCAAACAGCTCTATTGTAGTCCAGCCTTTACTTCAGAGACAAACGTGGTCACTTTGGAACACATGTTATAATGGTCGCATAGCAGCTAGCATGGTACGACCTCATACTCTGCTTCTGACTGGCTAGTAGTCCTTACCTAGCTACTGTCAGGGCACGCCCTCATACTCTGCTTCTGACTGGCTAGTAGTCCTTACATAGCTACTGCGCATGTGTGACTCCCAACAAAGATGGTACAGAAGTGAGATGTCTCACTCTGTAGCTAAAACAGAGAGCTCAACACACAGGGTGAAAAGAGGAGCTGCAGCAATGTGCAGTACAACAAAAATATGGTGTTTTTTGAAAATTAAACCACATAAACCTATTCTGGTACAACCTCTAAATACAAATATAGCTGCAAGCAGCAATGAGGGGGCCAAGCAGTACACTAGCAGGAATGGCGTTGCCATGGCATGAGCAAGCACTCACAGCAACTTTGATGGCAATTGGATAAAGAATGGCTGAGATATCAGCTCATTTACTTTGTTACAGTGCCCCTAGAGGCCAAATTACAACAATGTCCTTGTGCGTTCTCACAATCAAGTGCCAAGTCCCTGTACCAAGTTTGGCTTTAGTACATCAAAGCGTTGCTGAGATATGAGCTCACTTTCTTTATTACAGCGCCCCTAGAAGCCAAATGACACCACTTGCCTTGCACGTCCTCACAATCAGCTACCATGTCCCTGTACCAAGTTTGGACTTCATACATCAAAACGTTGCTGAGATATGAGCTCACTTCCTGTGATTATAGCGCCCCCATAGTGGTCAAAGGTCACCAAATTTATTTTACGTCCTCGGGATTGGGTCTGGAGTCCATGTACAAAGTTCGGTTTTGATTATAGAACCAACCTAGTGGTCAAAAGGCTCCAAATTGATTGTGTGTCCTCAGGATGCAGTCCCAAGTCCATGTACCAAGATTGGTTTCGATACGTGAAAGCATTGCTGAGATATGAGCTCATTTCCTGTAACTCTAGCGCCCCTACCCTGTGATACGCCCCCATAGTGGTCAAAGATCACATTATTGTGTATCCTCAGAATGGGGTCCCAAGTGCATATACTAAGTTTGGTTTCTATACGTAAAAGCATTGCTGAGATATGAGCCTACTTCCTGTGATTAAAGGAATATATATATATAATATGTATATAATATTTATTAAGTATAAATAAGTATTGAGATTGGTTTTGATATGTGAAAGCCTCCCCGAGATATGAGTTCACTTCCTGTTTAGCGGCTTCGCCGTCGATTTCAATTGGCTGTGACGGGCAAATGCTTTTGAATATCAATACGCAATGGAATAGCTTTTGTGCGGCTTGGTCTGAAGATCATCTCTGCCAAGTTGTGTGACAATTTTGTGACCTGTGAAATTTTTTTAGTGTTTTTGATGAAATCCAATATGGAGGCCGGATCAATTACGTTGACGTCACAAATTGGCATGTGTCGGCCTTAGGACCTCCAACAGTATTAACAGACAACGCTACTAAGTTTTAATTCCAAACAGATCAAACGTTATAGGCCAAAACGTAATTTTGCTAATTACAGCGCCACCTATAGGTCTATGGTCACCAAATGTCTAGTTATGTCAAAATGAAGTGCAAAAATGGTAACTTGTGGCATGTTGTGTTTTGGAAGCCACCAACTTAATAACTTGTTAAGTTTTAACTTAATCTCTTTGTCTCATCCCTACATAAATAAATAATTGAAATAAAGACCCAGTGATGGACGCCTCTTCTCTGTGTCATAAGTTAGTCTTGAGACATTTAAAAGTATCCAACCTGAGGACAAAATAAACCATTTCCTTACCGCAATAGTCGGAAATTTCAATACTTGTTTCACTGCCCTATCAAAACAGGTGGGAATAATGTTATTAACGGTTATTAATCCACTACTACACTTTAATCTATCTTCAATAGATTATTATCAAAAATATTTAAAAAAATATATAAAAAAATAAAATTTAAGTTTTTAACGATCAGAGAATTCTGATTCACAGAGCAAGCACTTGTATGGCTAACTCACCTGAACCCTCTAAATTCCATTGAGTTAGTGTAACAGACAAAAAGACAAACTTTACACACGTTTTGATTTGTACTGCTTTTTTAATGTGTTTTTTTTCATCAGAAATAGTAAAAGCCATACAATGTAGCAAACCAAAAATATGACAAACGCTCTGTACAGGCATAGTAGCTCATTCACACACATTCTACAGTCCAGACTGATCTGTCAGAGTGGGCGCATGCCGCTGGAGTTTCCATCTCGGCAAACAAATGGCAAACATTCAGTTTGAAGTAGAGGACGTCCTCTTTTCTCAACGAGCATTTTGTAGGCAAAAAATATAGATTCTTCTGTCTCGTAAGCCGAGTCAAGACCCGGTCGCCACGTGGAAATGAAAACCTGATGATAACTATCTATGGGCATCTCTGGCTGGCTTGGGTAAGACTCGAGAATACTGTGTACGGATTACAGTCAGCAGCGGAAAGGTAACAACTTGACTCGAGCATGCAGGCTCTTGCTAATAAATAATGGAACATTCTAGTCAGATATAAAAGCATTGTAAGTTCTGTATTTTCTTTCTTTTTTTTAACTTTGAGTCAGAATGTAGGCCCCTAAACTAACCCTTATTTGATTAGCTACATGCTGCCAACTGATCCTAGAGCTTCAGGCATAAAGGAGGGAGTCGTAATCTTGACTACTGTACTCAATCCTCTAATTTAACCTTTGTGTTGTCCTCGGGTCAGAAATATGGGTTTGTTTCAACCAAAAAGCACAAAAAAATAACATGGATGCACGTTGTATGGATATACAACATTCTTTGCAGTTAAAATGGATGATTACTGGGCGCCCGGTTAGCTCAGTTGGTAGAGCAGGCGCCCATATAAAGAGGTTTAATCCTCGACGCAGAGGGCCCGGGTTCGACTCTGACCTGCAGCCCTTTGCTGCGTGTCATTCCCCCTCTCTCTCCCTGTCTCTCCCCTTTCATGTCTTCAGCTGTCCTGTCAAAATAAAGGCCGAAAATGCCCAAAAACATAATCATTAAAAAAAGAATGATTACTTCAATTGAACTTTGGGTGTTAAAAAAATATTTAAATGGTTTCAAAACAGTATCGTGACTAAGCTTGTGTCTGTGATTCACTCAACATCCTCTGATCTTAACTATTCATCTATAATTAATGATCTTGCTTTTTTTAAACAAAAAAATTAGGTTTAATTTCATATAAATTAGTTTTATTGACCATGAATAATAATTTAAAAAAAAACTTTGAAAAAGTGACAAAAAACATTTTTAAAAAAGCGTCAAAAATAACGGAAAAAGCCCCAAAGAAACTTTCATTTTCAATTTTTGATCCGGAAGGACAACAACATCATGGTCGACGGGAAGACAACACAAGGGTTAAAATGCAAAAAGAAAAACAAATTTGCTGAGAAAGATTAGCACGTGAATCAACATGAAAATTAAATTTTTTTTCAGCGATCAGGTTACTTTACTCCAACAAATACCCTTTGACGGGCCACAATCACAGCTAAAACACTGTTAGAATAAAAGTGGTTCCTTTTGTAACACTCTGTCCACACCACATGAGGGCAGCAGCTGCTGACTGATCTGACTGGTTTTCCATGAACAAGCTGCGGCCGCTGTGGAACTACAGGAAGTAGCAAGTCTGCCTCCACACATGCAACGATGACGACGTCAACGTCCATACCTTCTCTGTTTTTGACAAGTAGAAACACACCGATAATACTTCAACATTTTAAGTGCTAAACTTGGACAATGTGTTTTCTAGGCAGGTTTAAGTTAATGCAACAATTGCGTTGGCATCACTTTAAGATAACTCCAATTTGGACAGCCATCTTTCATACACAATATGTCCCCGTCTTAAAAACAAACAAACAAAGCCTCCCCAAGAAAACAAGAATGTTAACAAAAAAGGCAGTAATGCTGTGAAAAATAAAACATTCAAAAAACAGTTTAAAATGCACACACTTTACATCTTATATATGTCAATGCACTTTAGCCAAAATAAAAAGCTATCTTTTCTTCTCACTTTTAGTAAATCTTGATGTATACTTTATAATACACAGATAACAGAGCAACAAAGCAAAAAAAATAAATATCTTAAGTCACGGTTTGGAAGTTTTTTTTTTTATATATATCTTTATATGTATATTTATATGTATATAGCTTACTTTTGGGTAGGGTGTGAGTGTTAACAGTTTTGGCCGGCTGACGCAAAGAGCCTTTTTTTTTTTTTTTTTTTTTTTTTTCCTATTGACGGAAACTTGAAGAGCAGTATAGCAGAACAAAACCTTTTCTATAAAGGTGGTCCTCACAAAACAACTTCCGTCCCTCAGTAATGAGAGGAATAGTGCGGCAGCGCAGACTGAACAGAGGTTCAGATAGGAAGCTAATCCTCTTCTTTGCTTGTTTGACCCAAAATATCTTTGTGTGGCTGCGATGATTCAGTGGATTTCTCTCTGAAGCTTTTTTTTATGTTCACTCAGATATCGTAGACACACAAGAAAGTAGCTGATATTGTCCGACTCTAGCTACACTTCAGAGGAATAACATCTGCCAAAGGCCCTGACACACCAAGCCGATAATCGGCCGTTGGACAGTCTGGGGAGGTCAGTGACTCGAGTCTGTTCGGTGTGCTCCGTGCCGTCGTCCGTTGGAGGAGCCGTCGGCCTTCATTTTGGCCAACCTGACTTGCTGGGTCGGAGGGCGGGCAGTTGGACTCAATGACCAATCTGATTGGTGGAGTGCTAACCCGGAAATGGCGAGCGGGATGAGTGGGACGAACGCCTCTCAAAATCTGACAAAAATCTTTTAAACTGACCTTTGTCGATCTGAAATGAAGACAGATTCAGCAACTGCATGGCCTATTTCTCGCTTAAAATCTTTTCTGAAACACGTTTAAGTGAACTATTTTCGTAAAATACGAGATCGTATTCCCAACAAGCCGCCATTACTATCGGCTGGAGAAGCCAGACCCACGTGTCAAGTTCGTCATTTCCGGTTTTCATTTTAGTGCCGCCTGCTGTTATAGAGACGTTTTACGTCTCGCGCACGCGCAGAACGTACGCTCAAGACTGTGTCGCTTCGATGTGTTCTGAGGCACTTTTTGGACCTCGGGGAGCCGACTGATCAGTCCGACTGCCTTTTCTGCCGACGGTCGGCCGTCGGGTTGTCAGGGCCTGCTAGGCGACACTACTACATCGAACAGGAAGGACCTGCGGAAATTTTGGAGAACAACCATATTTCCTACTTTGGCTATTTGTATATTTAAGACAGCCTGGAAGAGTTTTTATGCTCATCTTTTTCTTACAAAGCTCTGTATTACAAAATAAGTCAGGCACCAAATGTCATCTAGAACAGTCCTACTCCTAAAGCATTCTAGAATATTTACACAGACCTCACCAAGCTGCGGAAAAATGTCCGAAAACATTGTTCTCAAGATGGCAACGGTGCAGAATTGACCTACAGTATCAGTACATACAGAAAGAAACAGTTCAGCATGTTTTTGATCAAGCAGCCATATTTTTGTCTTACAAAAGAATACTTCCGACGCTCCGACAGTGGCAAACTATACACGCCCTGACTACCCTTTTTTTTTTTTTTTTAAATCTTTGGTTGACCGGTCAAAAGCCTGATAGATTTACAATCCACCTTTACATCACACAACTTGACTTCTTCTCTTAAAAAAATAAAAATGAAACAATTGCTAAAAAAAATTAACATTTGCACACACAATGTCATTCCCTCTTCCCATTCACGTGTTAGTTGTTACCCTGCCAGGGAGATCCGAATCGCCTCCCGTCCCACTGTCACACACAGCCGTCCCCATCCTGCACTTCCTCTGGTCCATTCTGGAGTCCGTCCAAGAAGAAAAGCACATGCATGAAAGCTGCGCACGCACGCACGCACGCACGCACACACACACACACACACACACACGCACACACACACACACGTGCGCGCGGACGCACGCACGCACACACACACACACACACACACACACACACACACACGCTCTCCGTTTTGTTCTCTTGCGTACACAAACACACAGTCACACATAAATGTAAAAGAGCGAGAAAAATAAGGTGACGCGTGAAACCAAATGCTTAGTTGTCCAAAACAGAAAGTAAGTGTCCGTGGTTGAAAGGAAAGAAAATAACCAAAGGCATTAAAAAATAAAAAAAAAATAAAAAAGCGCCAGGGTTTTGTGGACAGCTCTCATCGTTTCTGCGAGGCGATCATCTTGGAGACAAAGTTGACGATGGCGTTGGCGGGCTGCTCAGGGTCGATCTCGGCGAAGAGGTGGCTGACGTTGTCCGTTGTGCTTCCCTGCTTACGCGCCACAAACCCAAACAGCCTGGAAAGAAAAATTTGGAGAGGTATTTGTAAAGGCTGCCGTGCATAAGCATTGGACTGTGTCTACAATGGAATCCATATCGATAGACGACTGAATTTGTATAGAAGAGATTTACATTCAACTTAACTTGTTTGCCATTAGCTTTTTTCCATTAAAGGTCCCATATCAAACTATTTTTCAGGTTCATACTTGTATTTTGGGTTTCTACTAGAACATGTTTACATGCTTTAATGTTAAAAAAACACATTATTTTTCTCATACTGTATGTCTGAATAAACCTGTATTCACCCTCTGTCTGAAATGCTCTGTTTTAGCGCCTGTCTCTTTAAAACCCCCTCCTGAAAAAGCCCAGGCTGCTCTGATTGGTCAGCAGTTCCTGGGTCATCCGCAGATTCGCTCTCTTAAGTCTCTGCATTGTCATTGCAGTCGGGGAATGACTGTAACGGCACTGTAGCAGCACTTTCTACCTATAGATAGTATAGTTGTTACATCACAACGGTACAGATGTCCTGGCGGCTTGTCTAAAGGCACAGTTTCTGAATACAGACTGTGCCCATTTCTCTGTGGATTGAGTAGATTGAGAGGATTGATACTTTCACAGTATTTATAAAGGACCTCAATTAAAAATATGACGTGGAAATCTCACTTTTTACAATATAGGACCTTAAAGGACAATTCCGGCGCAAAATGAGCCTAGGGGTTAATAACACATGTACCGAGTCCGTTCTCTGGGATATGTTTTCATGCTAATCCAATGTGACCAGTTTTATCGCAAACCGCTAATTAGCTTATGAAGCTAGTCGTCGGGGCACGGGTAAAGTAAAAACAAATCGCTATTTTTATACCACTAACAAGGCTCAAAATAGCACCACACTTCAATGGTAGAATAATGAGGGTCCCTACATGTAAACCGAAGCATTGAGAACTTTGTAAGTGTACAGACAGTTTATTAAAAAGATAAATTAGAAAGAGAGTACCGTTCACGTATACAGGCGGGCGCCATCTTGGGAAAACAGTCATGACCAGTCAAACGCCGTGCTTGAGTTATGTTACTGGTTACTGGTTACCCGGCGTTCGTCGTTCAACTTCAAGTGTGGTGCTATTTTGAGCCTTGTTAGTGGGATAGAAATAGCAATTTCTTTTTACTTTACCTGTGCCCTGACGACTAGCGTTACAAGCTAATTAGCGGTGTGCGATAAAACTGGTCACATTCAATTAGCAAAAAAACATATCCCAGAGAACGGTCGACTCGGTATACGTGTTATTAACCCCTAGGTTCATTTTGCGCCGGAACTGTCCTTTAACTAAAATTAATACTTTGAAATATTTATTTAAACAGATACATTTTTAAATTGCATCAGTTTGAAAATAAGACACCTAGTCTGACGAGGTCATACTTATTTTTTTAGATATTTAAAAAGAATGTCGCAAATGACCAGCTAACTATTAACTAAGACTCCAGATGAGCACAGCTGCAGATAAGGTGATTTGCTGACGTGTGCCGGGGACGTTTTGATGTCAGTTGGAAAAATCGAATGTGATTATATAAAACAGCCTATCTAATCATTACTGGCTACTTAAATAATATTGTGTGTGTCAGATGAAGTAGTTTATACTCAGACATTACATTTCAGATGCAGTTTCCTCTGCTGCAGCGGTCAGTTTGTGGTGATGAATTGCCCAAACAGGCAATTTCAATTTTAGCTGTACAAAACCGTGGTACGGTCCTCTAGTTCAGTGGTTCCCAACCTTTTTTCCTTGGTGCCCCCCCTACTTATGTCTAAGAAAAGCTGAGCCCCCCCCTCCGAAACCGAAGTTGAGGTAACTCTCCCTTACTTTCTTTTTTGATACAGAGGAGTTATCAGCACTTTTACGTTTCTCCGCCATGTTTCGTTCATAAAATAGTGATGCCGTGGCGGCAGGAAAAACGAGGATGATAGCAGCTAGCAGCTGACTTGATGACAGCAAGGGTCACAGGTTAAGAGAGAACAGAAATATATAGTTTTTATACAGACTTTTGTATACATTATACTTTATATTCTAGTGTATTATCATAATTTGTTTAACATGTGCAAATATTTTTTTTTTTTACCTCAACCTCAAACCAGATAAACACTTGCGCCTCCCCTGTGATCTTTGCCGCCCCCCTTAGGGGTCCCCGGACCCCAGGTTGGGAACCACTGCTCTAGTTAGTTAAATATGATTCAAATCTGATTCACTGATTAATGCCCCTTCTCCTTTGTTCTGTAGAAACATCAGATCAGTAGCACTGTAACCCACAGAAGTTAACTTACTTGGCTGTGCCTCCCTCAGGCTTGTTCCACCTGTAAAGATTTAAAGAAGTGTTAACATTTTAAGACAGCTACATACTGATGAATGGTGGACTTGCTGGTAAGTTTTCTGAGAATTTAACAGCATCAAATGAGTAAAAGGCAGGACTCACACAATCAATAATGTGAAAATAATAATACAAACAGTGGACAAAGCTGGACAAAGAATTTGGACCTTCTTCTGATTTTTAAATCATCTTGGAACTCACCAGTAATTGTGCATCTGAGCAGCCTAAAACAAACCACTATTGGAATGTTAAGAAATCACTTTCATGTCTCTGTACTCACTTTCTGTCCTGAGGGTCAGTATCGCAGAACGTGACAGTGTTGGTCGGATAGTGGCGTCGGAAGAAAAGCCTGTAAAGGCAGAAAACATTACAGAGGAGATTAGAGAAACACCAAAATACAATAAAAAGAAAAACACTGTTAAAATGTGCATTATGCAGTATGCAAACTTTAGTTTAATCTGGAGGTAGCATACATCATGATGCTGATAAATAGAGCATGGCCGATACCTGCTTTCCACCAGGAAATCGGTTTGCTGATTACAGCCACAGATTATACAAGTCCAGCTGCTCAAGATCAACTATAACCTAACCTCAACTCAATGCAGATATTGGGTAAAACATGTGTCCAACTGATGATTATCAAACTAACTTCAGCATTGATACCGGAGTGTTTTTTTCCCCCATGGTGTTGTCTCTGTTGTTCCTCGATCATAGTCTAAACACTCGCCTCACTCATTAAATATGTATGTTAATGTGTGATGTAGCACCACCACTTTTTAACATCGTCTAACACAGTAAAAAATAAACATTGCTATCTGGTGGACATACTTTCTAATGGTGAATTGGTTTCAAAATTACCCAAAACATATCTTTGGCATTTAATGTACTAGTTTTAAATGTATACGGATACCTGTAATATATCGAAGCTATGCTTAAATTGGCCAATAACATTGGCCATGCCGACATGTCGTCTGGGGATTTAATGGCACAGTATGGTTAGTATTGGTTAAAGGTTGCATTCATCCTGGCGCCCTAAACAAAACAAAACCGAGTTCTTGATTGAAATACTGTAGTAAATAAATAATAGGACCGTGATCCTTTAATCCTGTGTTTGCAGTTTTGCCTCTGACTGTGTGCAGTGGCTCATGTCGACACCTGCCTTTAAAAAAAAACATCTCATGTCTCTTACGTGTTCAGACATCAAACTCTGTCTGCAGCAAAGTCTCCTTAATAGGGCTGGGCTTAAAAAAATGATATTCCCATTTAAAACGACTTTCATTTCAATGATCCAAAATCCATTCATAAAATCCAAAAATCGATCTTTCATCTGTATCGATCTGTTATCCTATGAAACTAGAAGACGTAAGGAATCCATTGATACCAACTATTTCGTGCTACCTTGTGGGGAAGGGGGTTAAATAACCCTCCAAAGATAGGCTACATTTTGGTGAGGGAAAAACTGGCATGGCCTTTTTCAAATGGTTCCCTGTGTCACCTCAAGATATCTGAATGAAATGCCACTCAATACTCACTGAGTGTAGAGTATGTAGAGCTACACTTTATTGTGTCTTCATGTTTTATAAAAAGGACATTAAAGGTGCTGTAGGTAGGATTGAGAAGATCCAGGATTTAGCCAAAAAATGTGAACATCAACAACTTCTCAGTCCCTCCCCCCTTTCCGCTAAAGCCCAAAACAGTCTCCTAAGCCCCTCCCCCCACAAGGGAGAATAAATGCGTGTGCATGAGCAGTGATTGACACACAGTTAGACACCCCCCCTGGCCCTGATTGGTGCATCTGAACAGGGAGCGGTGGATTTTTGCAAATCACACTACAGGCTGTACTGGACTGTAGGTGGTGCCAGAGGAACTAGATTTTTTTTAATGACCTGCTTCATGTAGTTCTACTGGAACATAGGGTCAGTTTCAGCAAATATGACAGAAAGTTAGTTTTATAAGTCTTACCTACTGCACCTTTAATGTAAATGCTTTGGGGGTCAGTTCTTAAATAAAATCGATTTGGGACCGTGTGAATCGAAACAGAATCCATTCGGAAAAGAGTTGACGATACCCAGCCCTCCTCCTTATGTGATGCAATGTTGAACGTTTCAGGCCGTGGGTAAACACGGGACAGGTGGGATCCAGACTTACTTCCTCTGGTTGTCGGTCAGCGTGATGCCTTGTGAAGACACCTTGAAGTGCACAATGGTGGCAGTAGCTGGAGAAGAGGCAGCCAGTGTCTCAGATATCGCCTTGGCAACAGCCTGAGGGCCTGTCAGGGACTCCATCTCCACTGAGTTGATGTAGAGCACGTTGCATGCTGGGAAGAGAGCAGATGTCCCAGTCAGATAACAGAAAAAAGAGATGTCAAGATTGCAACAGGTGGACAAAACCATCCAAATTGTATTTATTCCAAAATTAATCCTGTTAAAAACACCTGTTTTGACCGATTCATGCAAAAAAAATATTGATTTCCTCTCATTCGAGAACATGCTGTCTGGAAAAAAGCTGGGGTCAACAAATCCATCCAAATCATTCCACATAAAGACATTCTGCCTGTTACAGTATGGACAAGAAGCTGGACGCTAATGTTAACAGACAAAATGTAAATGCATCTCAAGGAGTTCTGTTAAACAGGGCAATACATCTTTTATCTTCATTTGTGCAGGTTAAACATACACGGACAAACACATAGGATGCACATTCCACATGTAGGTTTCCATATAAAAGTGCACAGGGTTTACCATGGGAATCAGCAGGGGCCCTCTGCACTGGGATAACAAGGATGTCATGTTGTCAGAACAAGTGAATAGGATGATTCAGGACACATTTATTAACGTGGCCATTAATGTCCTAGAACTTCAAAGCTTTGTTGGCTGTATTTCAGTCTTAAAAAACGGAGACCGTCCCGTTCTTACTCCCAACTTGTAACTTGGTCAGTGGCCCTCTGCGTCTCATGCCAACGCACGAAGCAGGCTTCGACCGCAATACTGTGAGATGGTGTAGTGGTTTGGTGGATGGATGGGTCAAAACCAGGGGTTAATGCATAGACCAGGGGTCTTCAACGTTTTGTAGGCCAAGGACCCCTTAGCTGAAGTTGCATGTTAAACTGGGCCGGATGGATGAAAATGAATGGATTCGAATATATTATTTATACATCATGTTTTGATGTTAAACATATATGTGGAAGGCACAGTGAATCCCTAATCTTAACTGTATGGCTACCATAGTGGCTACTTTACGCTCGATGATGTTTTAAGCCCCCAATGTCGACTTCAAGGCACCTAACCCTAACCTGAAGCTGAACCTTGATATATAATGCTGGATTTATATTATTGTATATTTTCAGACATTTTAATAAAAAAAAAAAAGATTACAAAACATATTTTTTAACATAATTTGGCAGCCCCCCTGCACTAACTCTAAGGAGCCCCTAGGGGTCAGGGACCCCCTGTTGAATATCTGTGGCATAGACTGTATAAGTGGAGCCAAAACGTCGGGATGGCCCCTGGTGGCTGGCTGCAGTAAATCCCACCCACTCCATGTACCAAAATAAAAAAATCAAAGTACACGTCAAACACATTTTTCCCAAAGATGGTTTCTGTCATTTTAGGTCGTTCTTACCATGATGATGTTTGTTCAAGTGTTCATTTTTCTGATAAGTTTTTGTTTTTAGTAATTAGTTATTTAATAATATAAAAACGGGGTGAAACATCATGATTGACAGCTGTGATTGACTTGGGATTGGTCAAGCGGGTGTACGGGCGGGACTTTGATACCGCGGCTCCTCCGCTCGATCACTACTGCGCAGACTCTGGCTCCAAAATTACAAGATGACAGCGCCCGTATTCAGGATATTTGGCTTCACGGTTGTACAGTGGGAAGAGTGGAGACGTTCGTCTTTATATGTCTATATATGTCTGTGGTCAAAACAAACACAGGACGGGACATCTGTTTGTGTCCCGCGTAAAACCACAAGTCAATGTTGACTTATTTTACCTTCCGTACATAAGTTAACTAACTTATGAAACGCACTTAACTGTAGTCACGTACACAAGTTATGTAACAAACATGCTTATTTTAAAGTGGCTACGAGGAACTTTCAGTTTGTGTTGATTCTAGCGGCCCCTTTTGGACAAAAGCGCTAGTTTTTTTACCACGTGTTTTAGAAGCAATGGAAAGAGAGAGACGGCAGGATGGATTGCAATGAGGTAATGTATTTATATGTGACTATGTCAGATTAATAATTACACCAAAATCTGTGACCTATCAGAATGTGTGACTGTAGCGCTGTCTGCCTGCCATAAATCATTTTTTGACTTTGCAGGAAAAATTGTACTCTTGCAAAGGCATTACTAAAAACTATATAAAACTAGCGTTCTTTTCACTGTTAGTCTTGTTTGCTGTTACAGGTCATTTACGATCATCAGATTATTACAGTTTCAGAAACATTTAAAATGTCTTCATAGTTACTTTAACTCAAACCAGGATCTTTTCCTAAACCTAACCAAGTAGTTGTGTTGCCTAAACCTAACCATACCCTGCATGTCGCACTGACCGCTTCAAGAAATCATTCCTACCACAGGCAATACAACTTGTTAACACTTCATCACTGAGTGTTAGATAGACTCATATACATCACAATACTGCACTAAGTGCAACTTGCACAAACAACAACAACTAACATATTAGTAAAAATTATAAATACTATTTAAGTAGTTGTGCATTTATTTATTCCCAACTTGTATAAATGTTACATTTAATTTTTTGAATATTTGTTCTTGTATCTCATCCTATTTATTATTCATTATTTCTTGTATATTCTGTATGTGTGCTGTGTGTATTATATTTTGCTGCTGTAGCACTGAAATTTCCCAATTCGGGATCAATAAAAGTCTATTTAATCTAATCATGTTGGCGAATGTGAGCGTTAAAAACGCGATGCCAAGGGGTCCTGTCTAAGCGTTCGTATGACGAGTTGGGAGTGAGAATGTGTTGGACCCTCACAGCACAGCTTTTAACAAAAAGAATGAATGAAAGTGAGTTTATGTGTTACCTGCTCCTTGTTTCAGCCTTTCAGCCAGTGGATTTGGTGCGGCCACTTCTGACACTTCCTCGATGAGATCTACATTAAACACCAGAGAGGGGAAGTTACCAGTTGTGGCATACATTTTTTTTATTTAGTTGCATCAATGGCTCCATCATCATTTCCTGCACTAAACATTCGAATATGCCTATTACTTTGTTAATTATAGGTTCCAGTCTCACCACTACTACCACTATTATATACTGGTTATCCACCGGCAATAATACATTTATGGTAATTAGTTTTAAATCGTGCCTAGCAACAAAACTATTCACAGATGGAAATGCCTGGAACTAAACTAATTTAACAGGATATAATGTGTATTGTGCATAATATATACTTCAAATAATTGTGTACGTAGTAAAATACAAACGCAAACGCATTTTAAGATCAGAAACATTTTGAGTCCCCCCCTCCCTTGCCTCACAGTGGTTTGGTCCACTGCTTGGTTTTCTCCCTGTAGATTAACGGTACGCAGAAGTCATGGGACTGCGTCATTAAGTAAGCTGTTTTATTCATTTTAAACACTGGATGAAGACTGGCTAGTTAGTTAGCTTGCTTGCTAGGAGGCTCAGTTTTCAGTTCAGCATCATCTGTCTTAGAGAAAAGAATCATCCAATGTTTAAAGTGAATGAAATAGCCTTTCCAGCCTACTTACTGGAGTTCCACAACTACACATATCCTCTACAAGTACTTTTCTGGCTGTGTTACATGGGCCCCTTCAATAATTGCTCTTAAGAAAGTTACAGTACAGTACAGTTTAAAGAGATTAGAGCGCTTGGAGCTTTTAACTGTAGAAAGCCTGTGAACATAATGTGATCAAAACTGTACTCAGAAACAACAAACAATCGCTTAAAAATGCATGTTGATGAACACACATTTGGATCCACAGACCTGTGGTAGGGATGAGTAGTTTGCAGGGTAGGGCCAGTGGTGTGATAGCATGTTGGTAGACCAGGGCAGACAGACAGCCTGTCAAACAGACACACCAAACAGTCAGAAACGCTTACATATATACAACTTGTTTACACATATGCAGTAGTACTCCCCAAGACCTGTAATCAGACTTTCATAGTACAATTGACGCATTTCCCCTTTAATAACTTCATCGTGACTAACAAAAACAGACACTTCTGGTTCCACTCCTGTCAGCAGGAACATCACTTCCCATAATTCATCTTTTTAGGTCGGATGGATTTGGTTAAATGTTAGATTTGCAACAGATCTGCATGGAAAAACAAACTACTGTAAATGTAGAAAAAAACATCTTGGATATGGCAGCCATCTCTCTCAGTACATGCGCACGCAAACACGCACGCACGCACGCACGCACGCACGCACCCGCGCACACGCAAACACACACACACACACACACACACACACACACACACACACACACACACACACACACACACACACTCACAGCCTTGCACAGTGTAATTAGTAAGGAGAACATGAGTTCAATCACTACCTTAACTACTATAATTAAAGTAGGATTACATGTTTAAAAAACTTGGAAAGGGGTGCAGCTCTGTGACAGACAGAAAGAAACACTAGTGTTTTGACTTGTCTTCCAAACACCTTTCACTAAGCTGCCAGTGCACATGTGAGTGTGTATTCCAGGGCGGAGAGAGGGCAGCAGAAAGCTTCCACTAACCAAAGTAAGGCTCGTTGGGACAGCCCTTCAGCTTCACTCCTTTGGGGCTGCTCTCAATCAGGAAGTGCCTCACCAGCTCGTTGGTGACGTCACCTGCAACAAAAGAGAGGGAGTCTATGTAACACACAGCTGATGAGCATGGAGACATCTCCTCATATCTCTGGTATTCAGATATTACATCTGTCACCACCCTGACCGAAGAGCACTACAGGGAGGAAGAAGAGCTACACAAAGCACTGGAGTAAATACATGGTGCATTAGTGACTCGTTGATGTGAAGCAGCATCCTGCCCCCTACCTTTCTTGTTCTGATGCACTGAGGGTGGAGGAGAGGCCACCTTCATAGCCAGGCCGTAAGCCCCCCTGAATGAGTGACTGTCCCGGATAACAAAGGCTCCAGGCTCCCTTTCTCTCAGCAGGCCGATGGCTGTAACACAGTGGACATTCAGTTTGTAATGTCAGAACATTAGTTGTGAGGGTAGCGATACTGTCGTAGACACAATCAACTCTATGATTTTAAGCCATGCAAGTGGCGAGTTTCCAGTGGTGGAACGGAACTAATTTACTCATTTACTTACTTTAAGTACTGTACTTAAGTACAAATTTACTACTACTCCGCTACATTTCAGAGAGAAATATTGTACTTTTTACTCCACTACATTCATCTGACAGCTTTAGTTACTAGTTACTTTACAAATTAAGATTTTTGCACACAAAACACATGTAGTTTATAAAATCTGATGTTTTATTATAAATGAAACTAGCCAACAATATAACGGCCCTACAAGTCCAGCTGAAATGATTAGACCATTAAACACACAACAGTTTGGATCATTTCCAGTTTCAAAAATGGGAGGATTTTTCTGCATTGGGTACTTTTACTTTTATACTTTAAATACATTTTCCTGATGATACATACTTTTACTATTACTTTAAGTTACATTTTCAATGCAGGATTTTTACTTGTGACAGAGTTTTTTTTACAGTGTGGTGTTAGTACTTTCACTTAAGTAAAGGATCTGAATACTTCATTCCACCGCTGCTAGTTTCAGGATCAAATTGGAGGGATCATTAAAGGATCATGGTGAACAAAAGAAGAAGGTAACCAAACCTTAAAAGAACAACCAAGAGCAAAGGAGCAAGTCAAGTCCTGGCCCTTTGTTTCCAACATTGCTGTCAGTCTGTATTTCATTAAAAACTACAGCTTTTAACAAGACACTTTGTTTTAGACACGCCATTGTTCAAGGAGAACAGCTTTGGATCAATTACTTCAGTGTTTAGTTCAATGCCTCCGCCTGTCCACATGTGATAGTTTAAGGAAGGAAGATGGATGAGATGAGCAACACATGCAGATGTTACCTAATTCTCTACATATGTTGTGGCTTTTCTTCTGGGAGTGCATGGCACTAAGTATAAACTCTTGTGTGTGTGTGTGTGTGTGTGTGTGTGTGTGTGTGTGTGTGTGTGTGTATGTGTGTGTGTGTGTGTATGTGATGTCATTGCAGTTGAGCATGTGCTTGTATTTACCGTCCTATAATCCAATACCGGCCATGAGCAAATGCAGATGGGGCAGCCAATAGCCACTGACCTCACAATTAAACACACACGTACAGTGCAGAGATGTCCAGGTGTGTATTTTTTTTGAAATCTTCATGCATATTCATTATTGCGTATTATGGAAAGTGATTATGTTTGGGCTTGACTGCGTGAAAGTTAACACTGTGACTTCAAATTTAACAAAAGCATTAAAGTTCAATCATTTCAAATGTGGTAACATTTCAAATGCTTCATAGGCCTACTCCAGCAGAAACAATGGTGACCTATTTCCACATTGAAAATAGGTAGAACAGGGGTGTCAAACATATGGCCCAAGGGCCAGAACCGGCCCACCAAAGGGTCCAATCTGGCCCACTGGATGACTTTGCAAAATGGGAAATTTGAAGTCAATTGCAAATTTTCAATATTCCCATTTGTGCACCGGCGCTTGCATTGTCCTAAAAAGAGACGCAGGTTACGCTGTTATAGATCCCACATGCTTACTGTACATGCATGCTACACACTGTAAAGCAGATAGGCTACTGTTCATAATAGACACAGTGTTGGGTTTTACCCTTAAAAGTTGACCAGTTCCTATTTTTTACACAGAGGTAGCCTAAATTGGAACCCAGTGTTCTTGGTGTATTCACAGCACCTTTCAGTGCTCAGACAGGGAATATAATGTCCCACGCCACTATCAGACTCACTTTCTTTTCCAGTTGAAAACTGAGACATCTTGTTAAAATTGCATTTATTTCTCTTAAGATATCTCAGGCTGTTCATCATCTGTTTTGTAAATAGATTGTTCATTTTGTACTTTTTCCCCCTTTACACTAACAGAAAGGGACAAATTTAGGGTTGTTATTAATAGAACATCCAACCAACATTTCAAACCGTTTCTGCAGCATAATTCACTACTCCACTGTCCATTACTGTGCTTTGCATGTGGCAAACTATCATATGTTTGCCAAAATATTGCTAAATACACATCTTCCTTTTATACTACTTGCTAGCAAGGTTAGCTGTTTACCTCTCACTGGCAAACATACTGTAGTTGCATGCTGCAAAGCTTTCAGCTCCACCTTAGAAGCGTAAAGAGGCTGAGTCTTTGATATTCAAAACATAGGTTTCAGGTGGAATATTCCTTAATATAACTGTCTAAACATTTTGGCACACTGGCACACACTGAACTGCCGATTCCCCAACAGGCACCTGGCACCACAAAGTAGAAATGAAAGGGCAAGAAATGTTACAATAAGTGTCTAAAGGTCATTTAAGAGACAAGTCTTTCGGTATCTTACCTTGCTCCCTGGAAATGTCTGGCTTGTACCAGAACTTGGACGTGTCTTGGACAAACTTGACATTCAGCCTGCTCTCAGGACTTCCGTCTGCAACAAAAAACAAAAGAATGTCACAGAAAGGGAGAGAAACAGAGAGGGACTCCTTTTCATGTCACTCCAGATGATGGCCTTACCGGGCATATTGAACCTTGAGAAGTCAGAGAGGGTGTGGAAGTAGCTGGGCGTGCTTGCTCCACTCATCGGGGACATTATCTTCCCGTTCAGTGTGCCATAGGACAGTGCTCCGTTTGGTCTATCGCCGCTCGACATGCGCCTCTTCTCTGGAAGCTGGGGCTGGAAACCGGGGGCGGGGCTGCCCTGTCGGAAGCCTACACCCATCCCCGTCAACCCCCCATCCTGGTAGCCTGCAGGCGAGATGGGGAAGGAGGGAGTGGGTGGTCCCTGGTAGCCCGAGGAGCTGCTCTGTCGCGACAGGTTCCCGTGTCTCTCATCTGGGGTGGTGTAACCGCTGTGCATGGGGTGACGGTCCAGACTGGGGCTTCTCTGGGACACCTGTGATACAGAGGTGGAAAGAAACAAATTACAATTACTCGCGTTACTGTAACTGTAATAGAGCTGGGACGATATGCTTTTGTCCCGATTCGATTCTTTCACAATACATAGGTACCAATTTGATTTGTATTGTGATTTTTCGTTTACTGCGATTCTAGACGTACTACGGTTCGAGTATTGCGATTTTCTTTTTCTTCTTTAACAAAAACAGAAGATGAATAATGCACTTCTAGAAACAATATATCATGACAAATTTCTTCTAAGAAGAATGCACAAAACATGAAACAAACCGCCATCAGCTGTACCGTATGAACAGAAAATATTTAGGTGAATCATTGGTTAAAAAAAAAAAAAAAATATTGATTCTGGGAAAGAAAAGACAAAAAAATCGATTTTAATAATCTTCGCAAAGAAAATCACGATACATACGATTTTCGATCCCCAAACTACTTCTACTTTTTAAAGTAGTTTTTAAAATCTGTACTTTTACTTTTTCTCAAGTACGTTTTGTTTAAAGTATTGTACTTCGCCACATTTTAAATCCCATCCATCCATCCATCCATCCATCCATCCATCCATCCATCCATCGTTTGTGTTCCCTAACGCTAAAACCACAAGAAGGATGGAGATGGACAAGTCCGACACCAGTGGTGAAAGAGACTTAAATGTCTTTTGTCGACGTGTTCCTTTACTGTTAAAAAGGTCACTAAGTAACTTTTACTCTGAGTACATTTTAATTGAGCTACTTTTTACTTGAGAAGTTTTTATATACAGTTTATGCAATTTTACTTGTACTAAAGTGAGAGTTTATCAAAGTAATAGTACTTTACAGGGTTTCCCCCAGAGAAGTTGTTTAGACTGATGGCAGCTTTAATGTAGAGCCAAATAGTTTCTGTCATTACAGAATTATGGACGGAATCGTGAAATTGAGAATTTAAAGAAGCTGTAAAACAGATTTCATAGGGCTCTACATTAAGTCAGTGCTAAAAGCTAACTGGAGATTTGAAAATATGACTACGTCTAAGTTTCCAACTGAGCCGCCCCACTGTAGTTTTAAAAAAAATCTTAAAAATACATAAACAAAATAATTCCCAGTGGCTTAGGCCTGATGGGGGGCAACCTAATACAAATGCAATACACTGGGGTAAACCTTGGTAGAATATTTTTGTACTCTTTCCACCTCTACCTGCGATACAGATGGGTGACGGCCCAGGACCGGACTTCCTTGGTGGGTGATAGATGGCTGTCGGCTGAGCACGGGGCTGCTCTGCATGGGCTGGCCCAGGGACGGCTGTCTGCTGAGGACCGGGCTGCTCTGAGCGCCCTGAGATAGGCGGCGACCAAGGATGGGACTGCCACTGAGACCTACCATACCCACATCAAAGCCGTTGGCCGGCGCCGTGTGATGGCCCATGATAGAACCATCCTGATTGGCACACGGGCGCTGCTGGAGGACAGGGTTGTAGGGGGATCCGAGGATGTTGGTCCGGTGCTGTTCACGGGGACTTCCGCGGCTGAGCGTTGTCTGGGAGGGTTCGGAGGTGGGCGGGCTGGGATCTGAGGCCACATAGCCCCCCAGCAGGGTGTTGGGGCCAAGGTAGGATAGTGTAGGGGTAGTAGTGCCAAGGTAGGAAGAGGTGGGGGAGCTGGAATCCAGGTAGGAAGAGGTGGGGGTATTCAGGGCTTGATATGAGGGGGTGGGAGTGGGGTAGGCACTCTCTGTAGCCTGGGAGCGGAAGCCTGAATCAGACGTGGGTTGTGGCGGAGTGCTAACGCTGCTCTCTGCTACGGGGCGATCACTGGAAGAGAATTGGAAAAGTTTATGAAGTTTTTTACACACATAAAACTGTTTATTTGGATGCTAGACTTTGCAGATTAAAAAGCATTACATTTTGTTTATTTTTACCTACAGTATGGACGTAAACAATCTGAATATCAGAGTAGAATGTGAAAATAGTAATTACAAAAATGAGCAATTGACAGGGTAGGCCCTATGTCCTTGCAAAGAAGGAGCCACCCATGGCTCCAAACTACAAGTTATTATTTTCAAACGCATCACTGGAGCTTCTGCCCACAAATGTGGCCGGACTACACCATTTAGTAAACATAGCCATGCTGAGAAATACAGAGAGAGTGTTGTGGAGCTGAAAGGCTTAATTAGCTTTGTATCGTCTCGTTTGGCAATGGCTTGAATGTAATGGACGTTCATTAATGTAAAATAGTCGCGCACTATAGCTTTAACAAATTGACTAATTTTCCAGTTAAAGATCTGGCTTAGGACCAAAGTAAAAGAGCATTTTTTATTTTTCTCACCCCTGTGAGATCTGGATGGGGCTGCTGCTGGACAAAGGTGGGTTCAGTGTGTGGGAGGAGGGACTTGGACTTCTCTGCTGGCCTGTAGTCTCTCCCGGTGGGCTAAGGCTCCGAGTCGACGTGGGCTGCTCTCCGCCTGCCGATGCCGACATCGCCACGGACTCTACATAGCTTCTTGGTGCTGCATGAGCGAGAGAAATAAAGGTTTCTCTGTGAGCCACACATTTTTATTTCTGCCTTCCTGTCTGTATTTGTTATTCCATTTAGTTTTGTAGCATTGTAGTTGTGTGACAGAGATAGTAAGAAAACTGTGAAAACAGAGTGGCACAAGATGGATAGGCCTGAAATAGTGTATACTGCCATGAGAGTGGTTTGGCTTTTCCAGACAAGAAATGAAAACAGAAATGGTTTGACCACACGTGATATGTAGGTGGACTACAACCAAGCCATAGGTAGACACAAATGGAGTGGAGGAGATTAAAACGTTGAATGTCGATGATGATCTGTGGCGTTATAGCAGCAATCTTACCTTCCTCACCCTCACTGCTCTCATCATCTGTGGAGCATCATTGGAGATAATCCAGAGAAACAGAATCATGTAAAGGAACAGAGGTACAGCAGGGGAGCTTTTTTTTCTGTGCCATACTCATTCAATTTGGTGTGTGTGTGTGTGTGTGTGTGTGTGTGTGTGTGTGTGTGTGTGTGTGTGTGTGTGTGTGTGTGTGTGTGTTTATGATAGGGAATGCTAACAGAACTCAATACTACTAAAGATTCTCCATAACTAAAGATGGTTGCCAAATGGTATGAAACGGTACAAACTTCCTGTCTCCTAAATGGGCGTGGCCTCATTTAAAGTGTAGTGAACGTCATGTGGATGGATAAAAAGTTATATTTGCACAGATTATTTATATTTTCTTTTTCTAATATTAGATATTTACACAGTTAAAAGGCATATTTAGCATTAAAATTTTTTGTTTGGTATGAAGTTTGTGAACGTTAGCTTATCTGTGTTGCCAGATCTGGCGAGAGTTTGGTCCTGAGACAGAAACAGGTCTCAAACAAAGGTAATTTTCTCAGGATTTGTTCATCTGAAAAAAAAGCCATTTTAGTGTCAGAATGTTCGGGAGATATGTGGTTTGTAAAAAAAATGGGTCTAATATTTACTTTGGTGACGATGGGGTGAAAGAATCAGTCATAATCTGTGTTCACGTTCACTTCTCCCAATGGAATCAATAGACTCAGGACCTGCCACTAGTCTCCTAAAGAGGCGCAGCAGTGGAGAAACCCACGTAACGCAGATACAGGAAATGACATAATACTAGCCATCAGTTGCACACACAAAGAGAGTGTATTTTGAGAGAAGTTAACGGTTGCCAAGCTTGTTGGGTTGGTACACTAGCTGCTCCCACCATTATATAAATTTCATTACATTTTTGTGTTTCTCAGCTGACCATACTTAAAAAAAATAAAGGCATTCTTTTATAGAAAAAATGCGGATGTAAACAAACATTTTAGCAGCATTATAAAAGAATAACTTGGATTTAGTTAGTTTCAATAATGAAGTGAGTGTTCCAACCAACCTGAGCCTGTTTGATGGAGCACGATGTCTGCTGGGTTGTGGGGCTTCAGACCCAGGGCTGACAGTGGAGTCTTGGCAAGACCAGGGGGGGACCGACCTGAAGAGGAGGGGACACTTATCACCACGCAGCATCATACATCACTGACATCTTGACAGCTGCTACCTGTTGACACAGTCTAACAATCATTTATCTTTTTTGCTTTGTTTTTAGAAAAATTAATACATCAGAAAATGATGCCAAAACAACCAACAAATCATTATCAGTATTTCCATAAGGCCTGCTGTATATTCTTATACAGGGGTCTTCAACGTTTTTTTAGGCCAAGGACCCCTTAGCTGAAAAGGAGACAGAGCAGGAACCCCTTACTATATATAGTATTTTAATTGTATAAAATTGAGTTGCAACTTAAACTGGGCCAACTATAACATGTAGGGCACCCTAAAGCCTTTACACATCAAATCTTAATGGTGCATACAATACTAAGATTTAAAATAAAAATTGTTGGCATATTTATATATTCATACATCATGTTTTAATGTTAAAATATGGCACAGTGAATCCTTAGGCTTAACTGTATCTGTGGAAGGCTACCTTAACTATAGGCCAGTAAGCCTATCATCAATGATGTGTAGAAAAAGGTGTATCTTTACAAATAATATGTTGGATTTGTGTACATTTTCATTTTTTTTTTTTTTAAACCATCAAAACAATAATGTTGTAATAATGTAAGGACCGCCTAGAGGTCCCGGACCCCTTGTTGAAGATCTCTGTTCTTATATATAATACACAGGTAAACAGCTGTCAAGACAATATGGCATCAACACAGCTTAACACACAGGAGCAGCATGTTCAGAGGGGTGCGTTCATGCTCTGATAGAGGGGCCAAACATGCATGGTACTGATCACCGGGTGACACACTGGCAGTGACACCCCCTCACTCTGCCAACAGCAGAATAAGGTGTGTCAAACATAAGCAGAGCTGGGTCAAACTGAACAAAGGGGACTTGGTTCCCCAGGAACTCGTCATGTTACAGGAGATAGTAGTTTGTTATCCTAAGTTGTTGATCTTTTACATTTGTGAGTAGGGATGTAACGATGCACTCAACTCACGATTCGATATGATTCACGATTTTAAGTTTAAGATACAATTCTCTTGGGCGCCTGGGTAGTTCACCTGGTAGCGCGCGCGCCCATATATATAGAGGTTCACTCCTCGACGCACTGGCCGCAGGTTCGACTCCAACCTGCGGCCCTTTGCTGCATGTCATTCCCCCTCTCTCTCCCCTTTCATGTCTTCATCTGTACTAAAATGCCCAAAAAGTAATCTTTAAAAAAAAAAAGATACGTTTCTGTTTTTTTAACAGAATGAGCTGCAGACAAATTACTGAGATGTGTACTCCTATCAAAAGTGCAACTGAAATTGTATTTTATCTTAACCCTCCTGTTGTCCTCAGGGTCAAATCTGACCCATTTTCATAATATTTCTATATCAGAAATGTGGGTTTCTTTCAACCAAATTGTCAAAAATGTGGATGGTTCCCTACAGCGCTATTCACAAATAAATAATCAGTTCACTACTTTCATTGAATTTGGGTGTTTCATTCAATTGTATAGCATTTGAAAAAATAATTGAGAAAAGAACGTTGAGGAAAGTGACAAAAGTGTCAAAAAACAACAACAAAAATGTCCAAAAAAAAGCGAGAAAAGACCCAACAAAAACACTGGAAAAAGGGCCATAAAAATTGGAACATTTTTAATTTTGACCCAGAAAAACAGAAAGTTGCATGGTCGATGTGAAGACAACACAAGGATTAAATAAAAAATAAATAAAAAAATTTTAGCCTAAAAAATAATTATTCATTTTTAAAACAAATCAGATCAAAATAACTGAAGTAACTAAAATAAATAAACTAAGAAGACGTAGTGACGTCTGAAGTCAAACAAATGAAATCAAAAGTAGGTTAACGCCTGTTGTAATCTTAACACATTTATAGATTTTTAACCAATTCACAATGCATCGTTACATCCCTATTTGCGAGTTTCTCAGTTTGTTTTAGTTGTACATTAGCAATGCTAACATCCCTACATTATATTCCTTTGAATCATATGTTGCCACTAAGTAATTACCGTCCATGTAAGGGCATGCACTTTGACAGTCTCAGTTACATTAACACCAGAGGGAAAGATGAAGGAGTAGAGTGTGTCGTCACAAGACACTACTGTCATTACTAGAATCATCCTAACTGTGAATGTGTTTTCATTCAAGGTGACTCTTTCCACTTCACAAATCTGTCTTGCACCATTAGTCTTCCTTTAACAATGCCAACCACTCCTTTATTCCCCTCCAGCGTAAACACCAATAATCATGTGGTGGTATGGGGGGTGGGGGATGCAGGCAGGGTGCTGGTTGTGGTGAAACAAGGCAGCAACAGGAACCCATACACAAGATGACAACAGCAACACAGAGAGCAGCAGCTGCTGGGAGAGTGGAAGCATGTATCTGTACTGTTCATGGATGTGTCCATGGCTACGTCTATACTAGTACGTTCTTATTTTTAAGCAGCGGTTTGAGACAAAAACGATCTCCGTCCACACAAGAGTTGTAGCTCCAGTAGCAGAGCTAATCTCGGTCCATATTAACACAACTCATATCGCATGACCATTGCAGGTTGTTTACTGCTGAATATGTCTGATGTGTATGGGTGTGTCCATTGTGTTGCCGGTGCTGCTCTCGTGTGGCTCCCATGCCAAAGCAGTGCAGAACTGTGATAAGTGAAGGACAAAGCTCACTCGGGCAGAGGGAAGGGACAGGGATTGGGGGATTGGGGATCCATTTGGCTGACGTTGTGGGACAGTGGAACTCCGGTAGAGAGACATGCATCCTCTACTTACCAAAGAATCCAAATCAATTCTTTGTACTTGCAACCTAGATGCCTCACATTTAATTGTGGGTGGTGTGTGTCGGACAGGCTAAGTGAAAAGTTGGGAATGTGATTTAAGGGACACACTAAGTAAAGTAAAGTAAGTAAAGTAAATCTGGTGTCACATGCACTAAAAAATTAGCTAACCATGCACCTTTAACAAGTTTTGCAAATAACTGCAAAACTAATTTCAGTTAACTGATGACAGTTAACTACAGTTGGTGCTCAGCTGAGAAAAAGAGAATCTGGTTTTGAGGTTTATTAAAAACCCAAACAATGAAGGGCCTCACATATTTTCTCACAAATGCATGTCCATTGCAACAATGTGATCTTAATTTCAGTTCAAGATTATGTGTTTATCTCAGAAAAGGTAACCACTCAGTGTCACTGCGTACGCAATGTTCCCCCTATGAGGGGAGGGAGGGATGTTTATGCCACAGAGCGGGTGTTAAAAATATGGTGTGAGTTTTTATGACTAACTTTTATGGGTGTGCCCCGGGGGAGATAGGCAAGAGGACTGGATGAAGTCATTGGTTGAGCTGGCCAACGACACGTTACCTAATACACAACTCTTGTTTTAGCGTGGGGTGTATGCGAGACTGAGAGAGGGGGTTGGGAGAGGGCAGGATGTGGAGATGGGTGTGAGTGTGTATGTCTATCTTTATCTTTTCTATTTTCTGGACTTGAATATCATAAACATGTATTTCCTGTAAGATAAATGTATTTCTTCTTTGAAACAGTTATACTGAAAAGAAACCGGCTGGATAGAAAAGTGAGATGAACATTACACCTGATCAAGCAGCAGGCCACACTTGAATTTTGGACATCTACACCAAACTGACTTGACTTTTTTCTGTCTCTCTTCCCCTTTTTTCTTAGTCTGCATCTAACTGAATGATGACTGCAGACATTCTTGTGAGAAAAGAAGGAATCAGTCTTTACGAGATGTGGCCGCTCAGGCATTTTGATGAGCCAACACGAGGCCAGAACGCCAGAACGTCCCACTCGTACAGTGGAAATGCAGCCCATTTAAAATCTGAATGAAAACGAGATGAGGTAATAGTCGGGATATTTTTTTTCACTGCTCGGAATATTTGGTACCAAATGAAGTAGATAAAGAAAGAAATGAATGTAAGTCAAGATAAAGTAACTTGAGCAATTGTCAATAGTCTCAAAATATGATGGAACATTTTACACCTCAAGACTTTTCCTACGGTAAATTCAGTATCTCAAGTTAATCTACATTTCTGTTGTAAAAAAAAAAGACAGTCATAAATTGATGAATGCTACATAACCTTATTATTAAATTAAGCCATTTTAGAGTAAATGTAAGTACACAAATCTCAAGATTAATTTCACAATAAGGATGATACCATAGAGACAGAGCACATTTAAGTCCGGTCCCCACCGGAGGGAAAACAACTCTCCGCTCTCCATTGACTTGTATTGCGTGATGGTGCCTACTTGTCAATTCCCTCTGCTAGCAAACAACAGAAAAAGACCTGGAAGCTGCTGTGTAACAGGAGAGTAAAGAACCCATAACTTAAGTTTTCATAAGCTGCCAAACCAAAAAACCTAGCTTTTAGGAAGATAAAACTGGATACAGATGTAAGGAATCAGCAGGAAGAATGGGAAGACTGTGGTATCCTGACACTAAGCTAACATTATGTTCAACGTTATGTCTAAATAACCGAATGTTAGCTTTAGGCTAACTATCTGTAAGTTAAGCTAAAGCATTTTGATACATAGATGATAAATCAGAAAGCTATGTAGCATTGTGTTTGCAAGTGCCTTAGCTTGCAAACACATAGCTAACTTTAGCTTACTAAGAGCTAACTTGTCCTCTCTGCTGGACATAGATGGCTAAAATAATCCTTTGAAATGCTTAAATCTGATGTTTTTAGCTAGCTACATGTACAGGCACTTTGTCAGATGTGCTATAAAAACTTCAGTTAAGATTTGATATAAATCGTGTTCTCATTTTGAATATCTACAGTAACTGGGCCTGAGCTCCACAGTGCCGTCTGTCAGCCAGAGGGGGGACTTACACAGGTTGAAGTAAGGGGTTTGCGGCGAGATGGGGAAGGCAGGGGTTTGGGGAAACACCTCACCACCAACTACGGGTGAAGGACTGATGGGGCCACCGTCCATCTCCTCGAAGGCCTCACGGTAGCTGTGCATGTGTCTCTGAGGAGCAGGAGAAAAACACATGTCAATGTACAAAGAAAAAAAAAAGGCGGGAAAACGTGTTCCAAAATGTACTCTCTTTACCTCCTTAGGCCGTCCTCCGGGGTTCATCGCTATGGCGTTGACAAACTCTGGAGAAACACAGCGGACAGGAGACCGAAGTGGGACGTCAGGAGAGGGATCGCCCTCAGGACCGTTTTGGTAATGGCCGTCGCTGGCGATGCGATGGCGGGGCAGAGTTGCTGGCTCGTCCAAAGACACGGCACGGGCCTGGACACCTGAGATGACACGCGAGGGAGTGTTACAATTCAGCGAGGGGCGGGTCACTGCTGCTCCACTACACTGCTTTCCTCCAGCAATGCCATCACTGTCATCAGAGGTTAATGGTCGTCAGCCACTGTGAACGCTCACTGCACAGGCCAGACAGAAGGCTGTGACAAACTTTTTAATTCAACATGCACACACACGAGGTTAATGAAGGGTTAGCTGCTGATCAAACTGAAGCCCATTAATTAAACAAATAATTGATATAATTCATTAATAAACCCACTCCATGATATCCCTAACAAAACACACAAACTACTCTAAGTGTTTCAAAGTTTAATGAAATTCTTGACCTTGGAAATATGTTACATAAAGTGACTAGCATCAGCTCAAACTACGCAACTATTTTTTGGAATGCAAGGAGGAAAATGGTCTTTTACACAAATGTTTTTTTGATACACTGGTGCAAGCTGTAGGCTATGTTTGTTATCTAATGTGTCAATGTGGCCAGATCTGGCTGAACCTCAAAGCAGCCTGTGAGCTAATTTCGGTTAATCTGGTTTGAACTGGGAGAGAGAGAGAAAGAGAGAGAGAGAAAGCTACCAGCATAAAACAAACAGGATTTAGATTAAGAGTTTTATGCTTAATAGGCGATGCCATTGACTGGCGGGTGCTGGCCAAAGCTGCACGGCCAATGTGAAAGCCAATCACTGGCTGCCCTGTGCTTTGGAACAGGATGAAGGTTAATGGGAGAATGAGGAAAGTACAATAGATTTAAGAAACAAGTGGGAAAATTGGGGATAATAAATCCTGTAGTGTTGTTTGTGCTGAGGCAGATTACCCTGTGGGGTTTCCAACTGTTACTTTCTCACTGAAACAGTCGGATGAATAATATGTTTGATAAATCTGGAGTTTCTTTCTTAGAGCTCCTCTTTCACACCTATGTGAGCAAATGGCTTAGCCAAGGGGGGAATGATCTCACAGAGAAACTGAAAACAAACAAGCTGATAGTGACCTTAAACATGTGATTGACAAGTGTGTCAGTTTGATTGATTTGACTTCTCCACATATGAGAGAAAGACACACAACCCTACGAGCCTGACCGTTATGGAAACGTGACAATATTAATACCCCCTTCACATCGCTTCACTTTGAAGCGATTGTGCAAAAACCTGGCCAAATATCTGAGAAGGAAATGAAGTGATAGCAGCTGTGAAAATCCAAACAGTTAAATAGTTAGGAATGAAGTTAGCTGCCATTGCCAACAAAGTATAAAATCTGAAGTGTTATAAAGGAGTTTCTCTACGTTTCCTTTCCTCAAAGTTACCTTCCATGTGTTTTGCATACCATTATCAGAGTACGGTTAATAAATCAATGTACTTAGTATATATGTGCATGTAATATTTTTACATATTAGAAAGAAATCAATGATAAATAAGTGCAATAGCATTTTTTTTGGGATGATTGATTTATCTCCAGCTTAAATAGCTTGGTGTTGGCAGTGTGTTGGTTCAGAAATCTTGAAACTGGCAGCTTTGAAAAGCATGTACCAGTAGTCAACACCCCCAAACAGAAACACACCCACCATCGCGCCGAGCCTAGAAACTGATAGCCAGATGTACCCACGATGCACTGCTCAGCAACCGAGTACTGTCAAACACTGCCCTGTTGCCCTAGCGACGGCTAATGGTTTCCAGGTGGGAAGGCTGGAGATTCTCGAAGACTGACATTTCTCAGCTATTTCAAATCCACTCATCATGTGGATGAGCATGTGGCTGATTCCAAAAACATAAATTTGATAAGTTGTTTTTTTTCTTTTAAAAGGAGGGAAACTAAGGAAGAGGTCATCTAAGGTAAGAATGAGGAGATTGCATTCTTGGGATGAGAACTGTATAGTTTCTTAATAATCTGGTGTGTGAATGAATGCTACTTGTAGAATAGAAACGAAAAAACTTCATTCCAACTCTACAATCCAAGATCTTCTCTGTAACATTTAACTTTGACCTTGTGTTGCATCACTAAAAAACGATATTGCTGTCTGCTGTAAAGAGGCCAGACTGGCCCTTTGACACCCTAGGGCCCTAAACAGAACAATCCTGTCTACGTTGTGGTCGCTGTGTCCCAGTGGACACATACAGCTTTCGTTATGTTTCCAAGTGGGAGTCTGGTCTCTCTCTCTAGATTTGGTGTCCTTTGTCTGTCTTTGTAAATCTTCAAAATAGTGTGAGTGAAAAAAGCAGCCTTGAATGAAGCCAGTGTATCCAGGCCTCGGTATTGTTCCCAGAGTTTGGCAAAATGGATCTTGTGACATGCACTCTCCTGGCAAGGGACAGAGCCTCCTTTGTGCCTCCCCTGTCTCGTTCTTGTGAAACTTTAACATTATCCAATTGGGTCTTTTTTTTCTACGCCACAGTTGAGGTAATTCCCTAACCTTGAGGTTGAAATTTGCAACTCAGAACAAACAGGAATGAAGGGTGAGTAATGTATGCAAAGAGGAATCAGTGGTTACATTGATGCTAATGATGATGATGACAGAGAAAAAACTGTGTTATGTATGAAAGGGAGAAAGAGGAAGTGAAACAAAAAACACAATGCGTATCTGCAGACGGAGCATTCAATTATTAACCAAGAAATGATTAAATGCAAAGCAAAGCCCACTGCACTCAAAGGCAAAGTAGATACAGACTTGAACTTGGACTACTTGAAGGAACACTTGAAAACACTTGAAAAAAAGGACCTTTCCCTTTTTTCTTTCTTTTTTTTTTTAAGTGTTCCTTCAGACAGGATGGGAGAACCAACCCGAGAGGGAGTGAGAACGGCGGTGCTCAGACTGAGAAGAGGTCATGCTGGGGATGACACTTTGGACACGAGCCGAGTATTCTGGGTAAACAGATGGATGATGAGAGAAAGAAGAATGATGATGACAAAACTAAAAAGGAAAAAGAAAACAAGCAATACGAGGTCCCGCCTAGGAAAAGAACAAGAAGGTAACCCACAGATAGTTTCCATGTAGTATAAAAACATGCTCAGTTCTGTTGCCAGTTTGGAAAACATACACGCTCAACTATGACTCCCACATTAAAAACCATAAGTGAGACAGTTTTGTCTTTACGGTCTCCAAACAAGCATTTAGTATTGTGTAATGTGGACAATTGCTCTACATTTAAATGGCAGTAAAGTGAAGTGAGCTGTATTGTTGATTCTAGAAAACCTCTTGCTGGCGTTTGTTATCTGAGGGCTCAGCTATCACACACTGCTTTATGTTGACTTTCTTGCTGCTCTGCAGGATGTCTGATGTATCTTATCTCGGGACAGTCAACCTGCTGGACTGGAGAGAACACTTCCTGTTTGAGCCTGAGTGATGGGGACTGATGAGGTGACATTCAGGAAATGAGATCAGGACAGAGCAGTGTTTTTCCAAGAGATAGTGGCCCTCATTTATGAAACGTGCGTACAACCAAAAACAGGCGTAGGACGGGCGTACGCCGATTCCTACGCAAAGCAAGGGATTTATCAATTTGAACGTGAGCGTAGGCTGCGATAAAATCTCACGTCTGGTCTGAACTTGTGTACGCAAGTTTTCGAGTCAGTGTGGACTTGCGGTGCAGCAAATAAAAAGTTTAACAGGAGAAGGAGAAGTCATCAGTTGATCACTTATCAGCAATGGCAGATCTGGCTCTTTTAAAAGTCCTCTATTCGCTGGTACAACAGTGCACACGTACGCACACGGGCCACGGTGGAGCGCCCCATCAGATTGATTAAGGGCAGATGGCTCTGTCTTGCATCAGAGGGGGGACCCTACTATACACGGCAGAAAAATTCTGCAACATTGTTTTAGCCTGTGGGGTTCTGGAGCCAGATGACCCGATGCCCAGAGAGCAGTGTCCAGCACAGCCCCAACTGGGCCTATACCAAGGAGACAGGATATTATTCCTCGCTTTTAAAAGGTAGTTAGTGTTATATTTGGCAATGATAGCCTACTCAATACAGGAAACATGACGATGCACAACATTTTTATTTATTCTTCAGGTTTTCGTTTCTCTTTTAAAGTGTCGTTAATGGCCACAAGTGAACGATTTATTTCTGCCATTGACCGACATATTTCGGCTTGTTTTTCCAGCCCCTCTGCTGTCAGGAGACAGGGTCGGGGTGGTGGTCTAGCACAAGGGGGGGGGGGGGCGGCGGAGGACACGTGCTCTCCCTGACAGCTGTTGCCTGGTTCTGACTCATGAAAAAATTAAAAATAAAATAAAAGATAATGCATAAACTCCGCTACTGTGTGTTTATTTAAATATACGTAAACCATGTAGGCCTAAGAGATTGCAATATAAGCCTGTATATTACTATGGGGACTATAGCATACATATGTCAAGGATGTATAAATTAAATAAACTTCAGCTGGAGTCCGATTTACCACGGCAACACTGTTGACTGCATCAGTGATCTCTTTCCATTCCCCATTCTTTCTACAGCCTTTAATAACAGTTTTCAGGCTGACAAATCTACAAACGTAAGTGCAAATGAACCTGAGACATCAGGGTTTCAATCTCCACCTCTGAAAAGTTCCTCTTCTTAGCCGGATTACGTCTCACCATGTCGTAAATTGTAGGGGCGAGGCCTCAAAACCCAGAATATATTGGGGCGTGATATTTAAATTACGATCGTTTCCAGCCGCTGCATTTATCAATGTACGACCATTCTTACGCTCTGATTGGTATGATACGAACGTTTCATGAATCACACGTGAAGCCTTTCTGCGCTCATATCTGCGCTGGTTTCTACGTTAGGTTGATAAATGAGGGCCAGTGTGTGTACAGTGCAGGGCCAGGGGCATCAAAATCTCTCTTCAGTACATGTTCTGTCCTGCATTTTCTGCCACAAAAACAGTGATTACACACAACTGGTACAATGAATAATACCTGGTAAAATGAGCAATATGTTATTCAGAATTTAGCAGTGACCATTAAACAAAAGCATAGTATTGTTGTGTCTACTGGATAATGGATTGATTGTGGAACAACAACTCTTTGAAATAAAGGAGCCACACAGACCCTAGAAAGGGATTGCATGAACTGTATGTAAAATGAGCTTTCATGACATTACTATGACAAGACAGGCTGTATTTATCCATCTCGTCATGCTATGGAAAACTAAATAATGTGGTTTCCTTCTTCTGCAAGTGAAGGTAGTCAGGTAGTCACATCTTTGACCTCAGCAGTCTGTCAAATAGTTCCTAACGCAAACTTTATGAATGAAATCAAAACATGTTTTAACTTGTTTTCCAGCAGAAGGTTGGATCTAGTATTATTAAAGGGTTGCCATGGTCAAAACCAAATATACAATCCAATATTCCCACAGACTGTGCCAATCCACTCTTACATTTCGTCTTGTTGGATGTACTGTAGGTCAAGGCCAATGCCCTCGCCTAAAAGGCTGGGGCAGTGAACAGTGCAGTGTCTGTGGAAATATTGGATTTCTTATTTTTTTTTAAGATAATTTTTTGGGCATTTTAGGCCTTTAATGACAGGACAGCTGAAGACATGAAAGTGGAGGGGGGGGCGAATGACATGCAGCAAAGGGCTGAGGTCTGAGTCGAACCCAGGCCTGCTGCGTCGAGGAGTAAACCTCTATATATGGGTGTCCGCTCTACCAACTGAGCTATCCAGGCGCCCGAAATATTGGATTTTAAGGTTGGTTTTAAATTGAAGGTGCTGAGGTCGTAAATGGATCAAGATGAAATAACTTAATGTGAGATCTTACCAGCCACTCTTTGGGCCACCAGACCTTCAACGTTGAACACTTCATCTTGCTCACTTTCTCTTGGCTGTGGTGATGCTGATGCAGCACTGGGGCTTCTCTGGGGCTCAAAAACCTCTGCAGACTGGGACAATGTGCTTGGTGGGTAGCTGTTGATGGGCTTGAGCTGGAAGTGACCAGCTATAGTGGGGGAGGCTTGTGAGGAAGGACCCGTTCCAGCCCTTTCAGATGTGTAACTCAGAGATCCCTGCACAGGCGCAGACTCTGGTGTATTAGGCTTCCCAGGTGACATCTGAGTCGGTGACGAGTGGCTGGTCAAGCTGGACATGGGGCCACCAAAGTGGGTGTGAATGGCGGTATCAGCCTGGGCGGAGGGCCTGGGTTGGCTCTGGGAGAAGGACGGCTGGGTGGTCACCACAACATTGTTTTCCCGCAGTGGAGCACTTTGGGACTTTGGCACCAGCGGACGGCCCGGTTCCAGGTCCAACATGAGGAGATTAAGGGTTTCAATAGATTGCTCAATTTCTTGCTGGGAGGCACTGTGGCGATGAGGGAACTGTGGGAGGCTGTGGTGGGTGGGCATCACTGCTACAGAAGGAGGTGGACTAAAAGTAAAGCCTTCCGTTACTGGCTCATCCGTTACGCCAAACTGCTGCCACACGAGACCCCGCTGGACGGCATCCCTGCTACTGGTGGTGCGGGTGGGAGCTTGTGGCATAGAATTTGGCTCTGCACCAAATGACTGAGAGCGGTACAAATTGCCATTCTGCGTGGCAATGTAATCACCCGAGGATGGGGCTGAATCACTTTGGGTCAAAGTGACAGGTTTGTTGGATATGCCAACCTGTGGCTGGATGGCTTCCAGAGGCTTTTCTGGGACGCTGCGCTCCAGATACGGCACGTGCTCCTGGCCATTTACATGTGACCCAGGCTGGTAGTAAAGATCAGCCGGTGTAGCCCGACCGTCTGTGGAGGAAAATGTCCCTAGACTGTCAACACTGTTGCCCTCTTGACTGGTAGGCAGCTCATCATCTAAAATGTCCGTCTCACGGTCAATGCTGTTGTGCCCATTGACATGGACCTGGGCAGGGACCAGGTGAAGCATGCCTCCAACAGCAGAGGTGGGGGTGGACAGGTAGCCCTGTCGATGCATGGGCCCCTCCAAGCCACTCAGTAGCTGCTCCAGCTCCTGTTTCTCTTGGGGACTAATTGGTTGTTGTGCAGTTGGGGCGTGGTGATGGACTGAGGGTAGCTCCTCGCCTACAGGAAGGTGTGCCTGGCTCACTGTAGAAGCCTGAGTGGCTGCTGCTGCTTCATCAGTTCGGTCAGTTTTGATGGAGGCAGTAGAGTTTCCTGAGTCGCTGCTCACTGATAAGGCATGGTCAACCGCAGGAAGGGCATGTTCAACAGCAGTGGGTGGGAGGCCATTCACTGTGACCGTTCCTTCAACAGACTCCTTTTTGCGAACTTTGGCGTAGAGGCTGCCATCCAGGGGGCCTTCAGTATGGATGACTTCTAAAACAAACAAGAATGACACAGGCTCTATTAGAATTAGATTAAGCCAAAGACGACAATCAACAACCATTCAGCTTTTCACTAGGGCTGCCCTCTTAGTCGATTAGTTGACTAATCGGTCATTTTGGTCTTAGTCAACTAAGATTCTTTTTAGACAAGAAGTGATTTTTATTCTTTTTTTTTTTTTAAATAATAAATGACTTATTTCCAAGAAACTTATGGGCATATATCTGGTAAACACAAATTTAAAAAACAATGTATTGCATTTTGCATGATTGTTTGTTGAGAAACTAAGTTTTACTGATCTATGGATTAAATCAACTAATCGATTAGTCGACAAAATCATTAGTCGACTATGAATTTCTTTAACTAAGGACAGCCCTACTTTCCAGAACCCTTTCATTTTCAATCACTCAAGTATCTTTAGAGCCAAAGTACTTTGGCTATTTCAGAAATAAATGTGTATTCTCTAGGCACACAGGATTCATCGAGACACTAGAGTCAGGAACTATCATAGAGAGAAGCAGGGGGATCAGGAGATTGTGTGGGCGTGGCCAAAACAGCTGCAGTTAAATTAAATCCTGGCTCATGTCCACCTATTCTACCAGCTTCAGGAAATGAGTAGGGTCTGTGGCATGCACTGTGGAAAAAACGATGAAATCACAGAAGCCTGCACTTTCTCAAGCCATTTGGATTAATCTGTGCCACCTGAGAGATACGGGCATAACAGAAGAGGAATCAGTAGTTGATTTTATTGTTGATCCCCTGAACTGTGAACAGGACAAGCTGGTTTAGAAAACGGATGGATGAATGGACATCACAGACTTTAAATCGACTGATTTGCTCACTCATAAGACGCAATGCTGCAATGCAGATGGTGTTCACTGAACACAAATGCACATGCTCGCACGCTGTACATACACTCATGCACACACTGCCACACCAAAGTCCAGTAAAGAGGAAGTAGGGTGCCCCAATCAGAAAAATTTAGTCATCACTGGAAAATCAGCCTCACTGAGAAAGGAAGGCCTCGAGGCTTTTCCTGGCCTCCGAAACCCAAAGCAAAACAAAATCTTGACATACTGAGAGTCACACTAAAGAGGTTGAAACACACACACACACACACACACACACACACACACACACACACACACACACATTGTGGAATAAAATCCCTAGTAACATTCGTTTTATCACAGGAAAGGACCATTTTAAAAAGAAAGTCAAATCTTACCTTCATTTAAATTACTTTTAAGTTTAAATTACTAATTAGGTTTCTGATTGTGTGTCTTTGTCAATGTAAGCAACCTTAATGTTAGCCATGTAATATATTCTAATATATAACTTTGTTTTCAAGATATTTCTCTATTTGCTTGGTTTGTTATTGTTTTCATTTAATTTTATTTGTAATTTTTTGCTTTTTGTTACTTAGTTTTGTTGGCAGATATTGTTGCATGTATTTTATTTTATTTATTTTTTTTACTTCTTTTCTGTATATGTTATGAAATGTTTTAATATTGTTTGTCTAAATGTAGTGTTGGACCCCAGGAAGACTAGCTGGTCGTCAAGGTGTCAGCTAATGGGGATCCTTAATAAACTAAACTAAACACACACAAGCGTGTACTTTCTTCCGCCAAGGTATTGTGCAGGCGTCAGATAATTCCTCTTCTACTGACCATTAAAGTTCACAAGAACTAACTCATGATGAGGCTTGTCCTGATAACCCAATCAGATTCTACAGCTGGGATAGGAGCTACACAAAGAAGCTGTCTGTGTCTCTGGAACTTATAGATAGCTCCATCTCAGCTTTAGTGAATACGGGGCTCTGTAATGGAGCTTGGTGGGCGTACACAAGCTGGGTACTGCAAGGTCTCCTTGGCTGGGCCGGGGCAACTTGCCAAGGGAATGGCGCACTGGGGCGACCGCACTGTCAGGCTGCTAATGGAAACAAATCTGGTGGCTCTTGGTCACAGACAAACACAGTGTATGTTTTTCTGCTGCTAAAGCAGTGAGTTTGTTTTGATTGGTACATTGGTGGACCACATGCGGGAAAAATAGTCTATGTTAGCTTCTAGCATGTCTGGTCTGATAATGACCTGCATGCCATTTGGACAGTGTATCTTCAGTGTCAGTACCTGTGATCTAGTCAGCTCAGTATAGTTGTCATCATTAGGGATGTAATGATGCATCGTGTATCGCTTAAAAATCAATATAAATGTGTAAAGATTACAACTGGTTGAGATAAAAAAAAAATAAGTAAACGGCCTAGGTAATCTACTTTTGATTTCACCTGTTTGACTTCTGACGTCATTGCGTATTCTTGGTTTATTTATTTGAAGACATTTTTTTCTATTTAGTTATTTTAATGTGGGAATTGTTTTTAAAAATCTAACTTTTTGTTGAATTTTTGTTATTTAAGATGAAATAAAATTGTTGTTTTGCAGTTTATTTAAATAAAGGAATACTTTTCAGCCATTTTTCTGCAGCTCATTCTGTTAAAAACATTGTGAGAAAATCGTATTGTGAACTAAAAATCCTGAATCGTACATCCTTAGTCACCATTACCATACTCAAAACAGACCATAGCCCAAAAAACAGACTAATTATCATGCAAACTTTCAGATTTCTGGTAGCTGTCAATGTAAATTCTCCACTAAAGTCAATTCCATCTCCCCTGAAAAGTTATCTGCCAAGACAGGAGGCTCCAAATCAAGTCATCATAACACATTTATATAGCCCATGAAACTGCTAGTATCAAGTTTGGGGCTGTGGATGCATTCCCGTCCACATGAGCACATAAACACACACACACACACACACACACACACACACACACACTTTTAATGCATCAGCCATGCCGGTAAACATAGACATAAGTCGTGAAAGAAGAGCTCCCCTCACTTTCTCCATTTCAGCACCTTTATAGTCACCTGCCCCTGGAGCCAAATGGGACTCGTGCAATTAGGATGATCAGTCACACAGTTTAGCTGACTTCACACAGGGAATGCATGAATTACAACACTTCAAACAAGTCACCGTAAAGTAAGTCAAAGCCTTGCCAAAAAAAGAAATAAGCAGAAACCCCTCTACAGGAGGAGGCTCCCCTACCTGTGTGAGCAGTGGACAACCGTACAGTCCCAATCTAAACTGAAAACAATCCCTGCAGAGTATCCCCCCGGGGTGGGACATGAGGGATTACAGCAGGAGTTGAAGGAGTGGGTTTTGGCTACCGTTCCTTCTCCTCCTCCCTCTCCCTCAATAGCTGTGTGTCCGGATCAGGAGAGCTACTGCTGCTGCTGGCTGCTCAGTGGCTCGCGCTAGTCTAAAGGCTGCCCCTGCTGTGTGTGTGTGTGTGTGTGTGCATGTGGGAGGTCTGTCACAAAAGCCTTTTTGACGGTAGATGTGGGATGTGGGAGGTGAGGGGTGTGGGGGGGGGGTAAGGGACCATTGAAATAGACAGTGGTGGAAGAAGTATTCAAATGAGACAGTCCTGCATTGAAAATGTTACTTAAGTAAAAGTATGTAAGTATCATCAGGAAAATGTACTTAAAGTATTGAAAGTGAAAGCACTCAATGCAGAAAAATCCTCACATTTTAGAATCTGGAAACGAAATAAAGCTTAAAAAACAAATTCTGTGTATGATGGGCTAATCATTTCAGCTGGACTTGTAGGCCGTTATATTGTTGGGTAGTTTAATTTATAATAGAACATTGTATTTTATAAACTACATGTGTTTTGTGTGCAAAAATCTAAAGTAACTAAAGCTGTCAGATGAATGTAGTGGAGTAAAAAGTATAAATTTTCTCTCTGAAATGTAGAAGTAGAAAGTGGCATGAAAAGAAAAGACTCAAGTAAAGCACAAGTACCTCAAATTTGTACTTGAGTAAATGTACTTTGTTACATTCCACCACTGGAAATAGAGTATAGAGTTTGATAGAATGACAACAGGCCCTTTGGTTAGGCTCTCTCTCACACACTTCTAGTTTGTTACTCGCCCACATTGTGCAAAGAAAGGTTGTGTCTTATCCAGTGTATAAGACTTGTTTAAGAAAAATATTGTTCTGAAAAAACATAATAGGGCATATACCGACATTCGTAGAAATAAGCCCTTTCCATGCACGCATATACAGAGGTGCCCCTCCTTTAGCCCGCTGGTGTCGAAAACACTCATGTAATGGAAAGAGTTACTTCGTCCAACAACATTGGTCCAACATTTAACGAGCTCTCTCCAAGCTAGGAAGCAGGGAGAAAACTCCACCCTGCTGCAGGCAGATGGAGAAAACAGAAAAGCTTAGTGGGTAAAAAATAGAAAAAGATGAATACATTGAGTGGCTGCTGATCTGATGTATAGTTAGAGGGGCTCGTTGTCTTTCTGGCAAAGCCTAAAAATGATGAAGTCAAATAAAGATGATTTGCAGCCGTTGTTCACTTGGACGGAAGGATGGTTTACAAATGCAACATACTGTAACATACGCACATTCCCCACAGTTTGAAAGCCCTTCAGTCTTTTGTTCATATCACCTAGCAATCTGTACACATTAGCATGCAGGACAGTCCCTTTACTATCACACGCCACAATCCAGAACAATTCCACACAGTACGTCACTCTGGCTGATAACAATACACATGTGATGTTGGCCTCAGTGGTGGGATGTAACTAAGTACATCTACTCAAGTACTGTACCTCAGTAAAAATTTGAGCTCAAACTCTATACTCTATTTCCAGTAGTGGGATGTAACTAAGTACATCTACTCAAGTACTGTACTAAAGTACAAATTTGAGCTCAAACTCTATACTCTATTTCCAGTGGTGGGACGTAACTAAGTACATTTACTCAAGTACAAATGTTGAGGTACTTGTACTTTACTTGAGTCTTTTCTTTTCATGCCACTTTCTACTTCTACTCCGCTACATTTCAGAGAGAAATATTGTACTTTTTACTCAACAACATTCATCTGACAGCTTTAGTTACTTTAGATTTTTGCACACAAAACACATGTAGTTTATAAAATACAATGTTCTATTATAAATTAAACTAGCCAACAATATGACGGCCTACAAGTCCAGCTGAAATGATTAGACCATTAAACACACAACAGTTTGGATCGTTTCCAGTTTCTAAAATGTGAGGATTTTTCTACATTGAGTTCTTTTACTTTTAATACTTTAAGTACATTTTCCTGATGATACTTACATACTTTTACTTAAGACACATTTTCAATGCAGGACTTTGACTTATAACAGAGTATTTTCTTCAGTGTGGTATTAGTACTTTTACTTAAGTAAAGGATCTGAATACTTCTTCCACCACCACACACATGCTTGTATCAAGTAGATTTAATGTGTTTAAGTCGCATGATTCTGGATTATTGTGAAATGGTTTTCCCTCATTTGACTCACAGATTTTCACACTAACTCTCTTCTTTTCTCTCTTTCAGCTCTTTCCTCTCTCTTTCTACCCCCACATCCTTCCCCTGGCCTCTCACTCTATTCTCTCAATGATGATGATGATGATGATGGTAACAACTGCAATGAGGCCAGCTGTGATCCTATGGTCCCACTCTCACATCAAATAAAAAGCCCAATTTTAGCCGGCCCTCTTTATCTGGCTCATGTCTTCACTTTAGAAACGACGTGACGTGATGAGCGAATTACAGGATCCCCATTTGTACTACAGGAAATCCAACCCGTCACTTTTTATGCCAAGCAGACTATTTATGTTGAGACTGCTTCTCTGTCTGCTGCTGTTTTCATTTGGTTCAAAATGAACACACCACATAAACCACTGCAAATAACCTTTGACGGAGTTCCTTCCCGTGATAAGAAAGGGCATGTGAGATATCTTACAGTGTGTGTGTCCACGTTGGTGTGTGTTTTTACATACTCCCCAGGAGGGAAATACTTGCTCTGTGATCACAAGCACATTAGTCAGAGGAGAATGTCTGCGACTCAGACCCCATCGCCCTGACTAATTATACAACAGCAGGAGAGAGCGAACCATGTCTGGCCAGTGTGGAATAACCAATTGGTTGCACTGCTACATCCTCTGCATTAGAAATGCTTAGGTTTATCACTAAATGCTTTAGATAGCAGCAGCGAGTTAAAACAAAACAAGCACAACATGATCCTAAAATGCAGTATGAGGCGTTCAAACTGTAACGTTACTGTGTCCATGTTAGGACACCGTTCGCAGCTATTGGCCATATACGGTATATATATATATATATATATACATTTTTCAAGAGAGACAGTACACAACATCAGTTACAGACTAGTCTTGCTTTGCCAGACCCTCCGCCAAAGCGCGTGTCTGGCTACTCCACACAGCATTCGGGGATGGGAGGAAAATGTGCTCTGGTTTAATGGTATTTCTTTGTAATAAGCAATCAGAATCGTCATGGGCAGTGCTACGCTCCACACAGAGCCGCTGCAAAGTCGTGCGAGAGAAAACTCAGATTGGACAGATAGTCTAGCTAGCTGTCTGGATTTACCCTGCAGAGATCTGAGGAGCAGTTAACCATAGTCCTCAGAAATGCACCAAATTTTTAATTCCAACACAAAGAAAGTGGAAGGAAACAGAAAATACACGCATCCGACGGAATTTCCTGTGGCACCGGAGCAATCCCGGATGTGGAACGTCAAGGATATAGACAAGTTACACACAGACAAACAGATTACAATAGTATATGCAAGATTTACCAAATAGTATATACAATATTTAAACGAAATTTCCAAGTAGACTTAAAACACAAAAATACTAAAAACAATATCAAGATTCAAAAGATATCCGGACACCTCTGGTCTGATGCCGGCAATCGCCCCCAAAGTACAAATAGAAGTCATTTATACACATTTAAGAACCTACGTGTGAATATTCATATATGCACCGACGCTCAGGTGGCGGTATACTGTAACTGTACATTCAAAGTGGAAATTAAGGAGCTTTTACTGCATCATTTGGAGTTGTTGAAGCATGTGATTTCATTGAGAAAAACAGAAGTACGGTCCCGGATGTGTTGACAGCATCAATGGTAATTTGGGCGACTTGTTAATACGGTTATTAACTCCAGTAAAAGCAGCAGTCAGTCAGTCAGTCAGTCTGTCTGACATTTATTTAATTTGTAAAGAAGAATATAACATGTATTTTCTGCATTTTCTGCTTTCACTCTGTTTAGCTGGAAATGGATATGATGTAGTCGCCGTCTGCGGTACCGTACAAACAGAACATATTTAAGTGAATCATTGGTAAAAAAAATAAATACAAAATTTAAATTCTGGGGAAAAGAATCAATTTTAAAAACCGTTGCAAAAAACCCACAATACATACATGAATAGATTTTTCCCTTACGCCTATTAGACATTAAACAAATATTGTAGACACCCAACATCGTAGATCAAAACTGAACATAAGTATTGGATAATAAGTGTTGGAGGTGGAAGGTGCTGCCAGATATTTTGAGGTTCTGCAGGCCAGATGGTGCAACTGCGCAACCTCTTGATATTTAAACTTTCACCTCTGAACCCTGTGGCAGTAGATCCCCCTTTACAGCGGAAATAGCATGTTTCCCGTCTAACTTACACGGACAAACATGCCATTTGCTACTCTGTGCTTGGGTGTGCGAGTGTGTGGGCATTCCAAAACAGTTGTGTGAGTGTGACATTAATGAAAAGCAATGATGAAACATTTTCTGAGAACATCCCCTCAGGCTTCCACTGCTGCGAACGCTAATAGCCCGACAAGAATAAAACTCTCTGAAGTGTATGTACATTTAAGAATTCCTGCCCGAGAGAATAAAGAGCTTCAGTAACTGTACATGATAGTCTAACAGTATTTTAAGTGTAGCTTGGTGCCATATTTGGTAAAGGTATAACTATTGATTTGGCAAGAAAGCATGTCTGTACTGTGTGGGAGATTACTGTGGCCTTGTTAGTGATCTACACAAGAGGCTATTACGTCTTCTGAGCAGGGCTAATTTGACTTGTGAAGATCAGAGAAGACCGAAACGACCAAAAACCGACTAAAAGAGTCAACAGAAACCTAGTCTATATCGACGACGTTCCACTTCCGGGATTGTTCAGGTGCCAGATGTCCCTCATTTCGGCCGGATGTCCCTCACCTTCCTCTTTCTTTGTGTTGGCATTTTAAACTCCGGTGGATTTCTGAGGACTATGGTTAACTGCTCCTCAGATCTCTGCAGGGTAAATCCAGACAGTCCAATCTGAGTTTTCTGTTGCATGACTAAAACAACTTTTGAACGTACACGTTCCACCAAAACAAGTTCCTTCCCGAGGCTATTTTGTAGAGGCACCATGGCTGGTGCTTAGCTCCGTCCAAGACGATTGTGATTGGTTTAAAGAAATGCCAATAAACCAGAGCACGTTTGTCTCCCTTCCCAGAATGCTGTGTGCCAGACCCTCCTCCGCAGCGCTGTGGAGGACTGTCTGGCAATGCGAGACTATCAGAGACCTGATAAAATAAAGCAACGCAACCATTGTCTCGTCAGTTACTTATGGATTGTGAGACAATGTATTTATTTTAATACAAAATAATAATCAATCAAATTATGCTAAATGCTAATGATGCCAATTAAGGCTCTGCAATTAATGGAATTTGATCGCGATTTCTTCTCCTAACGATTACAAAAACATCTTAATCAAGAAAAATGATTATTTTGCACATTATGTTTTGCAAATAAACTCTTATTTCGTCTTGTGTTGTGGATGACACGTGCACTTTCGCCCCTCCCAAAGGCTAGACTCAGTCAGCCAACATTTGAATATATTTTTTTTTTTATACATTATTTATTTCAAGGGGAATTCAAAAAGTTCAACTGGGAAAAGTATCAAGGGAAATTTCACAGCTCAAGGTGTTTTCCCTATTGATTTCACTGTTTTTTAATTCCATCAAATGCAACAGCTTTCCAATATGTGTTACATATTTGTAATTTTAAAATAAATAATTGTGATTATGATCCACAATGGAGCAGCCCTAGTGCCAATCCAAGGACTCCTAAGTTGAATTTGGATGTTTATTGTCAGTACATTAGTGGAGAAGCACACCAGGATATACAGTACATTTAAATACAGTTCATTTATTATTCAATAGCCCCAAAAGGTTTAGTCAAATGTAAGTACAGGAACTCCTTCTAATGAACACTTGTCCTGTAGCTCATTAAATATACATCAAAGATGACTGTGAATCAATGTGTGAGTGCAAGCTCGCTAGGATTGGGAAAACAAAAGCCAAGGTAATGGGAGTCTGGTTTGGAACTGGGGGAGGATAGTGATTGATATTGATATGGATGTTCTGTTCACCTTTAAACTAGACTTGCATTGCCGGACCAATCACAATAGTCTTGGGTGGTGCTAAGCCCCGGACACAATGACAATGCCGCTGCAAAATAGCCTTGGGAAGGAACTTGTTTTGTTTTGTACGTTCAAAAGTTGTTTTAGTCATGCAACAGAAAACTCAGATTGGACAGATAGTCTAGCTAGCTGTCTGGATTTACCCTGCAGAGATCTGAGGAGCAGTTAACCATAGTCCTCAGAAATCCACCGGAGGTTAGAATTACAACACAAAGAAAGCGGAAGGTAACGGACATTCGGCTGAAAATGAGGGACATCTGGTGGAATCTCCAGCGGCACCTGAACTATCCCGGAAGTGGAACTTCGTCAATATAGACTACTACTACTACAGGTAGCAGTAGTTGTATTACATGAATATGCTTCAAAGTTGAACACAAAGATAATTTCTAAAATGATATCTCCCATATTCAGGTGTACCTTGGTATTTAAAAGTGCTGTGCAACATAAACTGTAACCTGCCAGGAGTGTTACTTTGGAAAGTTACCCTATTTAAAATGTAATAGTAGTGTAACTATTTCAATTACTTTATATAAGTAATGTAACTTATTGCATTTAATTACTTTTACTCAAATGTTTAAACCTGGCAGCGTTAACCTTACAGCAGTACCCGACGCTGACTACTGACAAACTCCTTTTAAAATCACACAAATTAGGAATATAATAATTTAATTTTGAAGAACAGCCACCACAGAATCGCATCAAACTTAATGTCTGTGGTTGGAAAAGGCATATTCCGATGTAACCCCCAACGTAATCATAAACATTTTCATAAGTAACTGTAATTTAAACACACATTTTTTCCCCAGTAACTGTAACGGATTACAGTTACCTTTATTTTGTAATTAAATTAACTAGTAACTCCCCAAGCAGTAACATGTAGCCAGTATTGGTCAGAGGTCAGGGCTATATTTAGTACAAATACTACTGAAAACAAATGCATGGGCTAGACATAACCAACACCCACACATTCCATGTGCTATATATCAGCCTGACAGATCATCCATGCAGAGCATTATGTTTCACTCTGGATGAGGTTGTGTCTCAGGAAAAGCCATCAGTGGTCGTTAGCAGCACAGCGGTGTAGGGAAAATCTTGAGGGCCAAATGAGGAGAGAGTCTGATGAGCTGGCTGGAGCTATCTCGCCACAGGGGTGAGGAGAAGCATCGATGGTAACTCTCGTTAGCTACGGTCTGGGGAGACTACAGACACAGAGACACTTAATTTTGCCTGAAGCCTTGGTAGTTTCTGCAGATCCTCCTTTAAAAGTCAGCTCTCGTGCTAATCAGCGTGGTGGTAAATCATTCAGACACAAACCTTGTCTTGGTTTTAGAGCTGCATGAACATGATTCTTTACACTGGGTTCAACTGTCAAGAATCTTTGGAAAACTTTCAGCTGATGAAAACTTTGTGATTATTGGGATGTAGAATTTCCCAGTGTCCCAAATGACAGAAAGAGAACGAGGAAGAGCAGAGCATGAGAGTAAAAAAAAAAGCTCTTAATTGTCCCAATCTAAGAGGTATTTCTTTGGCCTCTGGTAGTGTTTTTGTAGTTTTTTGTAGCATTTAACTATAGTTAAACAGTATTGATGTTCCAAACCTGTTGAAAGTATTTCTTGACTGCCTTGGCCAGTTTGAAAAACAAATGTTTTTAATAGCTCACAAGAAAAAATGCGGAGTTTTTTTGTGATTGTTGCAGGCAAAAATCCTTGATTATGCGGCACGTTATCTTAAAAAACGCGATGGAATATGTGGGATATTTATGCAATTTTATGCGATAAAATTGCGGGAACTTGCAAAAACTGCGGTTTCATCATGGCTTCATTGCGGGGTTTGCAGCTTGTCAATGATGTTCACGTCGCGTAATTACGTCACTTCATAACGTTCCCATGGCAACAGGGGAAAATGGCTGCTCTTGTGTGAAGTAAACGCAACATTTTTCAACTTTCTGCTAAGATATATGTGACTTTTTTGCAACGAAAATGCGATTATGAAATCATGCAAGCCCCGCATATTTTGCGCGGAAATCTGCAATTTATGCGACGAAAGCGTGGCGTATTTGAAAAAATGCGGCCCCCGCATAAATATGCGGACTTTGGCTGATTATGCATTGAATTTTTTTCTGTAGGGACTGAAATTTCCCTCTAATTTTCTCCCCAATCTGGATTAGCCAGTTCCCTTGTATTTAAATTCATCAATCTGCCGACGCAGTCCCTCTGTTGGCCTGGACATTGTGTCACCAGCAACTTCTTCGCACCTGCCAGCAAGGACAGAAAAGATGACTCAACTGCAATGGACACTGACACCAGTGCCCTGTACCTGGCTCACAGTAACCTTTTCTTGTCTAAATTTAATTGTAAGGACAGCTAAACTTAACTGTCGTGACCGTTCTTCCAGTGACTGGCCAGCGGTCAGCGTAATTTTGTAGGATAGTATACGAATAGTTGTGCATATATTTTGGTAAGATATCATACAAACCTGTTCATGAGAATGCGTTGGGAATGCAATGGTGGGAACACATGGATAAACCAGAGGTACAGCTATCTGGGGCTGAAAGAATACTAAACCAACTGATGAAGGTGCACATTTGAGAAAACCGGACTTGGTCAGCATGTGTTCCTTGCTGTTAACTGGCAGTATAATGGCTAGTATAACACTGCTTTTTCAAGCAATGCAGAAAACAGTGTTATGACAAAGACCAGGAAAGGCGGGTGCATGAATAGAACTCTCTTTAAAAAGAAAGATAATAACAAGGGAGGAGAGGCCAATGTTCCCAATGGAGCCAAAATGAAAGTGTTTGAGTTCATGCTGAAAACTTAGTCCCTTTCTCCTTGTAAAGTTCATCTCCCGTGTCCATCCACCCCTTGGCTCAGGAGGGGTCTATTCAGTACGCTGAGTAACCCATGCAGAACGATGCACTGGGCCTATAACAAACCCGTAACAAGACAGCGGTGCCTGATAAAGAAAGTTCAACTCTTGGTCTTTGTCTCCATACTGTCTTTTCTCATCCTTTGCTTTTTCTTGATTCCTAGTGTCTACTTAACACTAGAACGGCCATGACGGTCATTTTGACCGTTTTGAAATTTATATGTGTAATAACTTTGCTGAATAAAAAAATACTATCCTGCTGCTGCCTGACTTTTCCTAAAAGAGTCTGTATTTTCATTTAAAATTGTTTTTATATACATTACACAAAAGGCAAAGAAAATACAGTCACTTTTACCTATTTCGGCCATACACGGTCATATTGACCGCTCGGATTTTCGCGGTATTGTTTTTAATTTTTCGCGCGGTTGAAGATGCATCTTGGTTGCTTAGTAACTACCATAGTCTCTGTCAGAGCAACGTAACTAGCGGTCTCAAGTAACAAGTGTACTAACGCAGGATACTACGGCGTGGATGGACTCTGTTCTGAATCAGAAGGCAAACACCGGGCGCTCGCTCTGTGAAAGGCGCGGAACACGTAGATGGCCGGTGGCTGTTTACATGTTCATATAACTTTATACAACCTCGAACTGGCTGGAATCGTTGCACACATCCTCTCCAAGGAGTGCACCAGCAGTAAAATTGCCCGGAGGAAGTTCATGCAGTAACCAGCAGAGGAGCTGAGAGCAGAGTTTATGGAGGAAAAAAGGGCAGCGGCGCACGGTCTGAGCAGCGCTGACACCGCAGCAGATGCCAAAACGGAGGCAGTGCCAGGTTAGGTTATAGCTAAATGTTCAAATAAGATACTTATAATTGTTATTTGGCTGTTATGAGTTAAGTTGAATGAATTTCCACACCATATTTTTCGGGATATGAATGTATAAAATAATTACGGTTTACTATGCCATGATATGAATAACACGTATTACTACTCAAATGTATAATTAAACTCGTAAAATGTACATTTCGGTGTTATTACGTTTTTCTAAAGATATCCTAACACAATACATAATACAATATCGCAATTAGGTATTTATCATGAGAGATTATAGAGTTTGGAATCTGGCGGTCAAAATGACCGCTCACGGCAGTTCTAGTAGTTATGGAATTCCGGCACTTCTAGTGTTAAGCGTGATTTATTTATTTCTGCGTTAAATCACAAACCCTAACCGTAGCCTGACGTGCACCTCTCGAAAAATTTAACTACACATTGCGGCGACGCACGTCGCTTGGCTGTGGCTGGGTAGCGTTGCATTTCACCCTTCTCATGTCCGGGTTCTCCTTCTCCAAAAACAACATGAAATCAAGGAGAGGGTTAACTTTTCCTGCTACAGATTTCCCACCATGGTCAGAAAGAGCATGGGAGACACTTTGTTTCTCCCACTATGACTCTAGAGCTGGTACTCGCTCCAAAGATAATCACCGTCACTCTCTCACTCGCTCTACCACACACTCCCTACACACCCCACACACGCCGGCCTTGCTATTCTCTTAAAGAGATCGACACACACACCAACGCACAAGTATGAACTTCCGGCCACTTAAGTAGGCTACGACGAAAGCTCTTCACGGAGCCTCCACAGAACCATAAATCACGCTTTAGGCTTATTGGGACCAGTTGCAGGCCTATGCAAGGCCATTTTACACCAAGCAAGCACAGTGAGGAAGGTGTGTACCAATGTTTGACTGTCAGCTGAAAACAGTGGCAGTCTGCTGTCTACTTGAGGTGACTGCAAAACAGCAGTTAAGCTAGAAATGTTGGGCTTACAAATTGAATCATGTCAAAATGGCAAGACGTTTAAATGTCTACATCATCCACAAGAAAAGTTTAACTGTCGTATAAGATAAAGTGACTTCTAAGGACCTCCTTCAGCGCAAAGACATCAACACTGGATAGAAGATCTTGTAAGAAGCGCTTGTGGAAAGTGATGAAGATTAATTATATCCTGGCTCTGCTACGGCATTTCAGTCAGATCAGCTGTGTAAAGATGGTTGCAGAAAAAGAAAGAGTGAGAGAGAATAGTCTGGCCAACAGCTGGAGGAAAGCTGTATCGTTGAGGAGAGAACAGACCACTCATTTACTCCCTCACATTATGGACGGCAGATAAGTCTCTCACCCAGGATTAGCCAAGATCTGCAAAGATCTTTACAATACTCACGCTATAGTACAAACATACGAGTACACCATCATTTTTCCAGGGTGAAATTAAGCTTTTAAGGATTTATGTATTAGAAAAGTATCTATCTGAGAAGTTACTAAGAAACCCCTGTCCCCCGGCAGCCAGGGTCCAAACAGGGACACTCCACAACAAAAGGTACTTGTTCTTTCTTTGTGTCCAATGCAGTCATTTCATGAAGGCCTTTATTTTTCTGTCTTGGCGATTATGCAATCAGTTGAGGAAAGTTTTGAGTCAAAGCAGCCTAATCCACTCAAAGCCTCGGACTAGACTGAGGGATTGATAGCATGGAAGCTTGTTGCCAACACAAAAAAAGAACAGACGTTTCACCTCTGCATCTTCTTGGAGAAACGCCACGGCCAATAACATGTATGTATTTCGATGAGATCCCATTCTCATGGAGCAAGTTGGCTTTTAGCATCAGGGGATGCTGCGAAGTGTCAGATGTGAGAAAGTTCTGGCCAGAAGATATCATGAGATGACATATCATGAGATGACATCTGCTGTTCCAAAGCCTGATGTTCACACTCAAATCAATTCACACAGACATGTACGAGTTGATCTCATTTTCATTAAATCATGACCCAAGTCATCTGGAACAGTATGGCTACCATAACAACATCTGCAGAATGGATTCATGCTATCCTCGCTTATCCTGCTGAAGGACCCGTGAGCAAGATGCTGACTTCAGATCAAGTGCGCTACTCTGCAGCTGACCCGGACCTCCTTCCATCAAAAACACTTTCCCTACCAGATCAATTAAAATGTCTCATTATTATTAGCATTTGAGTAGGGCTGCAACTAACAATTATTTTGACTGTTGATTAACCTGTTGATTATTTTCCTGATTAATCGATTAGTTGTTTGGTCTATAAAATGTCAGAAAATGGTAAAAGAAATATCAATCAGTGTCTTCCAAAGCCCAAGATGACGTCCTCAAATGTCTTGTTTTGTCAAAGATATTCAGTTTACTGTCACAGAGGAGAGAAGAAACTAGAAAATATTCACCTTTAATAAGCTGGAATCAGAGAATTCTTACTTTTTTCATAAAAAAAATGTCCCAAATCGATGAATCAGTTGTGAAAATAGTTGCCGATTAATTTAGTAGTTGACAACTAATCGATTGATCAATTAATCTTTGCGGCTCCACATTTGAGCACGATTCTACGGAGATCGGAAAAGATAAGAGGGCCATGGCAACAGTTTGAGTTCAGGAACTTCAAATGAATATTGGCTAAAGGGGCCAGGTGAAGTCAAATACGTATTGAACACTAATCATTCAGCCCTGGCAACAGTGATGTGTCAACAGTGCATTCATTTGGAATTCGTAATGGCTATATTTCACTGTTGTCTGTGGTAAATGACGGCTCACCTGGCTCTTGGACTACAGTGCTCCCGGGCCAATCTCAGTCATCCGTTGGACCAAAACATCATCAGCGGTGATGTCATCCTGTTGCATCAACTTCTATCTCCACCAAGGTTATGTAACACCCCCCCCCACCAACCCTGTCTGTATCTCAGCAGGCAACACAAATAAAGACTTAAATTTGCCTTGACTCATTTAGGCCCTGCTCTCTTGCTAGAGGAATGTAACAACAAGTAGTCTGTGCCCAAAAGGGCAGACATGGCCGACTCATCTCTTCTGCTGGATAAGTTAAGGCTCTGGGGACAGGAACACAGAACCTTTGACTAATGTGTATGGGATCAAAGAGGAAGCATTAACCTCCTGGAGAGAAAGTTCCAAACAACACAGACAGACACACACACACACACACACACACACACACACACACACACACACACACACACACACACACACACCTGGGCTGCCTCGTCTCGACAGGGAAATGCTTATTGGACCTTGGATAAACAGTAACTTACAATAAGCTCACATAGAGACATCAAGGAGACTTGACTTTTGTCTACAGTGCCTGAAAACTTCACTTCACAGAGCTCAAAACACTTTATGTACAGTTTTATGATAATACAGGTTTATTACAACGTGGGTCTTATTTTTTTTTATATATTGCATCATTTGCTGAGATCTGGGAACACTGCTACAATGAAGTTGACCCCAGGTGAACCAGGAAGTCAGTCTGCAAACTGTGTGTTTAATAAATGTACAGTTTGCATTTGTTGCATTTCATTCATAGTTTGGTTAACCTGGGGGGTCTGTATGATCATCTTGTGTTTCTTGCCCCTTCACTTGTCGCCACATTCCCAGATCCCAGCAATACACCTGGCAAGTAGAATGCTATTATTCCTGATAGGAATGATGGTTGAAACTACACAAATAGAGCCATGTTGTGAATTTGAAATACCTTTTAAGCCACTAAAAAAAAAAAAAAAAAAAAAATAGAGAGCCATATGTGCCTGCATTGTGCCACAACTTTCAAAAAGCATTTGTACAACTTCAAAAGATAACTTTTCAAGTTAGCGCAGTTAAAACCGTAAAAAAGGTTAACATATAATACACAATGTGGCCAAGGGGATAATAGACAACCTGATGTCAATAAGTAATTAAGTACGTTTCCACATAAAGAGTAAATTAAGTTTCCGATTCCTGGCAAATCTCCACCTCTACAGTACTGAGAATTCTATACTCACATGTTGTGAAAGACGTCAGCTGCTGAATTTGTGACAACCTTTTCTCTCCGGGGTTAGAAAGAGCAGAGGACAAACTGGACCCAGGCTCACGGCTGAACTCTTCAACAACTATCAAAGCTTGTGAAAAAAAAAGGCGTCGGCTGCCTCACGCTGGAGGGACATCGAAGAAATGCTGGACACACATTCACCCATATAACCCTTAGAAAGTGTCTTGTCTGTGCTGAGCCGCAGCATGCACAAAGCCACTCTGACATTCTCTGTCACTCCTCCTGGGAATGTGTGCACAAAACAGCTTCACAGTGTGCCTTTAACTCCTGCGACTCCTCAGAGGAGAGAGAGAGAGATTCTGGGGAGAGACTAGACCTTCCAGAGAGATGTAAAGTAGTATTAAATGCCAGTTTACGACTGCTTAATATTTAACACAGCCAGAGTTTTGACCAAGTGACGAAACAGTTCAGAACCAGAGGGGAAATAAGATGTAGAAATGCCAAAACACTGACTGTAGAAGTGCTATTTTTGTTGTGGTGTTCCAACAGCCAAATCCTCATCTTAATGTAGAGATTCGGTACAAAACACTGCTAAGTTTACTGCTACTGTATAGCCTCGAATATATATATATATATATATATATATATATATATATATATATATATATATACAGTGGTGCTCATAAGTTTATGAACCCATGCTAAAGTTGACTAAAAAGAGGAATAAAAAAATAATCTTTTGGAAATTGATCTTAAAGTACAATTCCGGTGCAAATCGAACCTAGGGGTTAATAACATATATGTACAGAGTCGAACGCTCTCTGGGATCTGTTTTCATGCTAATCCAATGTGTCTCTAGCTTGAAACAAGCTACCGCAAACCGGGGGTTAGCTGCTAATGCTAGCTTTCGGGGAACTGGGTAAATCACTATTTCTGCACCACTGACAAGGCTCAAAATAGCACCACACTTAAACGGTAGCATAATGAGGGTCCCTACATGTAAACCGAAGCATTGAGAACTTTGTAAGTGTACAGACAGTCTATTACAAAGATAGATTATAAAGACAGTAGTGTTAATGTTTACAAGCAGCCGCCATCTTGGATAACAGTCATGAGCAGTCGAATTACAAACGCTATGTTTGAGCTATGTTACTGGTATGTTACTGGTTACTGGTTGCACGGCGTTCGTCGTTGGTCATGACTGTTATCCAAGATGGCGGCCGCATGTAAACATTAACGCTACTGATATCTACATAAGAGTGACATGACACGTGTCATAAACATTATAAACAAGTCATGGTTAGGGTTAGAGTTAGGTTTAGGGTTCACGTGTTCATGACAGTGTCATGTCACGCTTATGTAGATACCTTCAAGTGTTACCGATGTTTCTTAATAGAACTGAAACACTCAAAACTATTGCTGAAAAATTCTCATCGTCACTGAAGAATTTGTAATTAAATATTCGAAAAATTATTGCAAACGTATCTCTCTATTTCTATTTCTCGGTCTTGTGAAATTGATATCGATAGATATTTATTGTCCCATGAGGGAGATTTGTTTTCACAGTCTGTTTCATGAACATGACAATATACACGGACAAATACATCAACAGATAACAAAAAGACAGTTATATAGACACATAGAAACAACCACGTTAACAACAACGACACCGGATCTATACAAAGTCAGCGATCTATACAAAATCTGTCTCCCTTAACTCTCCATAACGTTTCTATATCTGGCTCACTGTTTGTTTTTCTGTCATCTCTCTCCCGTCTCAACCCAATATTCCAGAAATGCTGTGGCTTGGCCAGCTGAGTCAATCACTGGAACTAAATGGTAAACAAAAAACAAGAGGGTCCGTAATTCCCCAAGCGACTATCAACATCCACTGACAAAAATAAGCTCCACTCATCACTGACAGAACTTGAGCTTTGAGATTCTCCAACAGCTTACTTAAAGGGTAACTTCTGTATTTTTTTAACCTGGGCCCTATCTTCCCATGCATTTGTGTCTAAGTGACTAATGTAAACAAAAATCTTTGAAATTGGTCCAGTATTGAGCGAGAACGCTGTATCCAGCAGCCATTAACCGGGCTGCAATGTAATCCTATAGGGAAAATGCACACCGTCAATTTCCATCCACTAAAAGTTCAGCTTTTGCCACTGACAGGCTCAAATTATTATTCTAATTTATTAATTTATTCTAAGTGTCTGACAACATTATGGAAAGGATCCCTACAGAAATAGACCTTTTTGTTAAAGAGTAAAATCCTTATTCTTGTAACATAAAAAAGCCCTGAAATTGCCATCGCCTAACTCACATGTCCAGTCCAATACTGGACCGATTTAATAAATCGCTGTTCCCATAAGTCACTTGGACACAAAAAACATGGGAAAATAGGGTCCAGGTAAAAAAAAAAATAAAAAAAAAAATAAGTTAACCTTTAAATTCTATTTAAGTAACAGACACTTATGTCAATAAATCTGTCATTTACAGCAAACGGCCATACTGTTAAATTTGAGCTCTCAATCTCTCAACTGCTCGAATAGGACTGGATGTTACTACTCAGCTGGTGGTTAAACAGCAGCGGCACATTCAATATCAAAATGGTGTACACCGTTTTGCTGCGGTTTCCTGGTTGAACGACATGTTTCCTCGGAACGGTGTGAAACTGCTTTGAGTTATGTTTTCTGAGAGACGTGTCTGTTAACTCGTGGTAATAAAAAGGCAGAGCGCTTGCGCACACAACAGGGTGTTCAACACCCCACCCCCCGTTTCAGTTTTAAAAAACGTGTTGCTACGTTTTGTCGGGGCTGAACGTGGCCCTGATAAATGAGCCAGGGACTGGGAGGCATGAATGAAGCAGCTGATGTCAATCAGCTAATGCGAGTGCACCTTCAGTGCTCTGCCTGAACTAACACTATGCTCCATCCCCTTTCGTTTGCATCTATGTGTTTAGTATTTTTCAATTTGATTTTTGGTCATGTCCTAAGATAGGTTGCTAGTGCGACGGTACCACTAAAAAACCCACACAGCTTCCTTTATCATTGCACTGACAGCACTACATTGGCACTGCGAGGGTGCCTGCGGGGTCATCAGGCAAAAGTTCAACATGGCTAAACGCCATCCAATATTGTCTGGCAAACACTGCGTTTGCAAATTCTACATTTCTGTAATATTCCCTTGTAAAGTGAATCACGTAACTTATTGTTTACTTTAAAATCGCAGAGTCAGAGAATCGTTACTGCTGTGATGTAGGATCCTTGTTTTTAGTATTAGAAACCATTTTGATGTATTTTTGCATCTGATCTGATTTGTTGGATATATTACTCAAACAGGACTTGATTCAGATCATATTTCATCTTCTTAGCGCCTGAAACAACTAAACACCACAGCCCCTTGTGTTTTTCATTACATAGTGCTATTTTCAATCTGACTGCAGCCTTACACCTCTTCCTAACTAGATTGTTTGAGTGTTTTCTCTGTGAATATGTCCTAATCTGCTCCGTGTGTCAGCCAACAGGCTAAGCCACGTGTCGCTTGTTTGAGAAAACGCTCGCCCTGGCTCTATTTTTGCAAAGATTTGCTCGCTTTCGCCACCTCACCTGGTCAAATCCGACACTGAAACTACTCTCCAACTATATAGAAACAAGGCTGACAAAAGGTCATTTAGCTTGGCAAATGTTAGCTGCTTGTTAGCAGAACAACAGTAAAGTGCCAACCTAACTGAGTTTCAGAGGAACACAGCAGTGAAAGGCAATGTTGACAGGCTTTCTCAAGAATCGTAGTCGACTGAAAAAGAGCAGTGTTGGCTAAAAGGCTATGGATTGTAACAATAAGAGAAAAACATTACGTTATATCTACCTTTACTCCTTAAATTAAGCTACTGTGACCATCTCTGTGACTGTAGCTGACTTAAAAAGAGCAGTGTTGGCTACATAACGGAAACAATTTAATTCCATCCTTGCGCTGCGCAATCACTCATAGTATATCTGGACAATTTTTTGCATTTCATCTGCCACAGTCCAATATCACAATATTTTTGACCAAATACATCAATGTCAATATTGCGGTGATATTGTCGGGTTAACCATTGGTGCTTTCACAGAATTGTTAACACAATTAGAATTTTGATAAATAATCACCAATAATGTGGATACAATGACTAATGGGGGAAAAGGCAAATAATAGAATAGCTAGAACGGTCTGGTAGGTTCAGATAAATGACATCACTTTACTTTTAATGTAGCCTTTAAAACCGAGAGAAGACAACACTTTGTCATGTCACAATATCCAAAATCTAAGACGATATCTAGCCTCATACATCAATGCCGATATAATATTGATATATTGCCCAGCCCTACTCCAGTCCAGAGACCGTGGCAGAATGCTCTAGATTGGTGATTTCAATTCTCTATAAGATAAGAAAAAATGTGAAGATCCAAGTGAAAGGGTAACATTTGATGCTGAGGTCTTGCCCGCCAAGCAGCAACAAGTGTATCCTAAGTTTGATGACTTTGTTTGACAACTCTCACTGGAGACGTATTTTTGTGTCGTATGCAAGGTGCAGTCGCGACAAAAATCCCCGTGCTGAAACTCACCCACAGCAGCTGTGGCTGTTTTTACGGAATAAAGACAATGAGAGTCGACATCAATCTTTGGAAACCAACAACCACACAGACAGCGCTTACCCAATGTTGATCCCAAGAAAACATTGGCCCTATAATTTAAAGGTTTATGCAACGCTTTGATAAGCAAAGCAAAAAGGGAAAAAAAACTTGTTGTAAGTAGCCTAGCGCCTTCCTCAGAAAAGCAACTGCAACTATGACAAACTGCAAACCCAACAACAATTCTTTTTGTTTCTAACTTACACTTGTGAAGATATACAGTACATCCTCTGCCATTTTCCCTCTTGCCTCTTAAAGCCACTAAGTGCCTTTTCAGCCCTAACACGTGTAATGCCAAGTGACAGTGGAAACACTCCAGTTTCCTGGAAACCCTTGCTCTCGTTTCTGTGAGAGGGAAACATTTTCAACTATTTATTGAAATGCTTATCACAGGCTAACCCCAAATGCAGAGTGTATTAGTCTGGCTGTGCTGACGCCTCGTCACAAAAGGCTACTTATGGGACACATTTGAAGTTTTCAACAGCTCAATTATGTATATTCATGAATGGGTTCATATGATATTGTATGAAAAAGTACGCACTGCAATTAGTATGATATCCTACGAAGTTAAGGCGAGTTGCAGTTAAGTTTAGCTGACAAAACGATGACTGTGAGCCAGTACAGAGCCCCGTGAGGTGTCGGTCGTTTCAGCGGCCGTTGCAGTTGACTTTAGCCGACAAAAGGTGACAGTCATGCGGCGACGACAGTTAAGATTAGAGTTTAGTTTAGCTTTAGACCACTTAAGATTAAAAACAAGATTGTGGTTTGGGTTTAAACAGCGGCTCCCTTAAGTAGTACTCCCAGGACAACACCCGTTTCCTGGGTGAAAGTCTTGTGTTTTCCCCTTAAATTCTTCCGGGACATGAACTCCGCTCCCTGGCTTGAAAGCCCTGTGTTTTAAGAACCGCCCATCCTCCCCGACCTCCTTCTTTCTTCGCATTCTTATACAGCGGCAGTCAGTGTGGTGCATACAGTAATAAATACGGGGAATACGTACGAATTACAGTGCCTTACTTTTTGTAATGTACGAATGGTTCATGAGAACAGCCTGATCAGCTATAGAAGATTGTGTATTGCTTGCGTTTATCATGTGTTTCTGCTCATGTCTATCATTGTGTTTATGTATATGTGTGTGATGCCATCTAAGTCAAATTAAGCCTTGACCGCAGTATCATCATCATATGACAGAAGGCAAGATCAGGAAGGCAGCTTGGACGGGGCTGGACAGAGACGAGTGAACACACACACACACACACACACACACACACACACACACACACACACACACATGCTCACCTCCACTAAAACAGACTTACACCTATTCTATTTTAGCAAGGCCTATTTCCAGCTGCCGCCGAGACACTTTATGGGCGGTGATAAAAGGTAGACAAGTAACCTCTGACCTTTGGCTATCTGGGTGACCAATAAAAACACTCGGGGGGGGGGGGAAATTAACGACGTCAAATACCCAGCAAGCATCCCTGTTCAAAAATTCAAAAAGTCATTTTGTGAATTGTTCTGCAGACAAATTCTGACCATCAGAAAATTACTTATGACTATGTAATCATTGTACAACATAGGATATACATATATATATATATATATATATATATATATATATATATATATATATATATATATATATATATATATATATATATATGAATTTACCAGATCACAAGACTTCCTTTTAAATGGTTATAATACATAACCAATTTCTCTTTTAAGAACTATTAACAATAGATATCAGCTTTTTTTGGCACAAACAGGAGGAAAGTTATTGATTAAAAAACAAGCTGACCATCCCAACAAGGGCAGCACTTTGAAAGGCTGGACAACAGGCCTGCTGCTATTGCTGAGGGCATAGCATTGCTTCCTTTTTGGGTGGCAGAGAAAGTAGCACTTTGGTCACAGAGTGACCAGCGCTCCCTCAACAGGAAGGCCCTGTCCATGCCTGTGGCTGAACCCAGGAATGCCTCGCACTGCGCTCACGTCCCACAGGGCCTTTGGCTTCTCTGCAGCCACAATTTCACCGCAAATGAATTCAGCAATACCAATGGCTCTCCTCCCTTTCAAAATACAATTTACTATTTACTTCTAGGACAGCATGTCAAAACACTAAATACTTGGGACAAAACACTAACATTTACATGAAGTTTCCTTCCTATCATGATATGATGCTTGTAGTGTGGGAGCATCTTTGTGATGCATTAAAGTAACTAAAGAATACTCAAAAAGCTTAAAGCGTGATTTATACTTCTGCGTAAAATCAACGCCGTGGCTACGTACGTAGGTACGTGGAGACACAAACCTACGCCGGACCCTGACGTGCACCTCTCAAAAAAAGTAACTACACGTCGCGGCGACGCACGTCGGGGCTTGGTAGCGTTGCATTCCCCCCAACTCATTTCCTGGTTCTCCTTCTCCATAAACTTTTCCTGCTACAGATTTCCCACCGTGGTCAGAAAACACAGGGGAGACACTTTGTTTCTCTCACTATGACTCTAGAGTCGCTACTCGCTCCGAAGCTAATCGCCGTGACTCTCTCACTTCTCCTCCCCCCTCCCCCCCCCACACACACACACACACACGCTGGCTCGATACACACACCAAAGCACAAGTATAAACATCAGGCCACTTACATAGGCTACGGTGAAAGCTCTGTGTGGAGCCTCCGCAGAACCATAAATCACGCTTAAAGAGGACCTATTATGCTTTTCCTTATTTTCTGTCATATCTATGTTACAATGTCCCATGTTCATAGTACACATGGCCAAATAATGATGTAACATTACGTAAACGTAAACCCAGTGAGCAAAAACTTAAGATTTCACACCGTTCTGAACACTCTTATACAGTTGCAGCAGCCATGGGCAGTATGAGAAAAAAGTATGAACTTGAAAATGAGCATTATAGGTCGCCTTTAAGCATTCATATACCTGGAGACACAACATTTACCCTGTGTTTTGTCTCAGAAAACATTCCAACACGGGTTTGAACTTGAATGTGACTTCAGTGTGAACCTAAATGTGACTTCAGTTTGACCCCGTCGTATGGGAGTTCTAAAGAAATGAAAGTGTGAAAAAGTCTTTAAACTCCATTAGCATGCAGGCAGAATCCTTCATCTGTGTCACGCAGAAAAACAAAAGCAGCCTTGTTTCAGAGGTCAGCTTGCTGTGTGTGTGTGTATAGACACAATCCCCTCCTTGACACAGCTTGTGCAGCCTGTTATTGAACATTAACTCCTGCTGAGGTGTGTTTGCTCAAAATTGACAAAAGTGTTCAAGTAATCCATCGGTAATGGGTCACATACAGATACATGAGTGTGATAATTTACTTACTTAAAATAAGTTAGAAAATTCAAGTTGTGTGAACATTATCGCATGTATGCCTAAAGTGGCTCTAAGGGCTGTGGCTGTAAACATTAAGGCAGTGTGTGTGCCAAGCTTTACCTGGTGAAGAATGCAGTACAGAATCTGAAGGATTTAAAGCAAAATACAATCTGTGTTCCAACTGCACTTACCATCTGTGGTGTCCTCACAAATCTGATTGAAGTTTTCGTATGAGTCCCAGCGGATCAGTGGATCTTGTGTGTTGTAGTCAACCGAGACGCTCGGCCCGTTCTCCAGTTGATCCACACCTTGACCCGAAGTACAAAGAGACAAAGCAGAACATGTGAATGTCTTTAATTTATAAGAGAGCCATAAAACCTACCACATTCAGAATGTGAAAATGAATGAGGAGTCCATAACGTTCTCCCTAAAAAAGGTGAGATTTCCATGTCTTTTTTTAATTATAAAGCAGGTCAAGGTGCTATATAAATGCTGTGGAAGTACTGAAATGCTCAATCCACAGAGAAATGCACACAGTCTATATTCAGAAACTGTGTCTTTAAATGAGCCAGCAGGACTCTAGAAATCTAGACGCACCCTATCGGCAGCAAATGTAATTTGCAGCCAGGGTCAGTCTAGCAACTCTCTGTTGGCTTGCGAGCTGGAAAAGCCAAACTCTAGTCAGAGTCGGTGGGCAGGCTTAACATAATGACAACAGAGTTACAACGGTTCCGCGTGAATTCCCTGCTACTTGAAAACAAAGAAGATGGCTGCTGCTGCTGCTGGCGAACAGCGGTCTTTGGAATCGGCTTTGGTCGCGACTCTGGAAGACTTGGAGTTAAGCACTGAAGTCATTCTTGAAAAAAGGAAGATGTGTTCGGAGTTTTGCCGACCGGATACGGCAAAAGTTTAATCTATCTGCGTTGTAGCGCTATCCTATTGCGTGCAGAGGGAATTTGAAAGACAACTGTTTATCCCGCCCCTCGGATTGAGCCCTGCCAATGGTGAGTTCCCAGACCCAACATCTTGATGTGGGTCTGGCTTGTCAGGCTACCATTAGTCATTCCCCGGCTGCAATGGCGGTGCAGACACTCAGAGAGCACAGATGCAGAAGACCCGGAAACACTGACCAATCAGAGCAGACTGGACTTTTAGGGAGGGGGGCTTAAAGAGGCGCTGAAACAGAGCGTTTCAAACAGAGGGTGAATACAGGTTTATTCAGATGGGCAGTATGAGAAAACCAGTAATAATAGTTTTATTTTACATTAAAGCACGTAAACATGTTCTAGTACCTTACAAAATACAATTATGAACCTGAAAATTAGCATAATAAGGGACCTTTAATTATTTGGAGTTTAATTTACAGTGATATTGTTATTTTCCTTTTCATTTTGTTGTCTTCATTTGATTTATAACAGATTTGAGTGAGAATTGTTTGAATGAGAATTTTTTTTGCTCATTGAATAAACGGTAAACTTTTACAACAAAAAGGAAATACGTCGTGGATATAGACTACATGTGATCTCACCCACATTTCCTGCCTGCATCTTTACTATATGTTGCCAATTAAAGGCAAAAAAATAAGTTTGAAGGTGGAATACAATGTGTGGCAAATGCTCCATTATACCAACCATGTATCTTCTCTGGTCCAAAGGAGAAAATAAACTCCACTTTTCCATACTCTGGAAACCTTTCATCTGCACACAGGAAATCAAAAAAGGGAAAATGAGTCTTTGCTTTACAGCAAAATGATGAAATAATGAACTGTCCATCATCAATCATTACAGCAGCCAATAGATAGAAGAAAAGAGATTAAAAGGCAATACATCCATTAAATAGTGTACTAACAATGTTAACAATGTTATATTTTAAAACTAAATGGCAAAATGTAGCGACAGTCATTGTGGACATTCTGAGGACTTTTATCCCAAATGTGTTACCTTTGAATGTTTCATCAAGCTCGTCTTTCCCGAACACAATCCCCAGGTCGTGAACAGCGCATGTGTGAAACTGCACCCGGAATATCACGTCTCGGCACGGGCTACGGTAGCGCTTGTGGTAGCACTTGAGCTGAGAGGGTGAAACACATCAGAGGAAATTCAGACAACGCTGTACGGTAGCTGCATTGTATCAAACAGTGCCAACAGAACTCAACCGGCCACTTTATTGGGTTGGATAGCAGTTGGACAGATTCCTTTTTAGCTCCACAGGTACACTGGATGACAAATAAATAACCATTTCAGGATGTGGAGTATTTATACAATGTGTCAACTATGATAAGGGGAAAAAAAAGGTTTTCAGAAAATTAAATCACTTCTATGAGCTGAATAGCTGAGCTGAACACAATATAAAATGATCTTTGTGAAACGCCAGCCAGAGAAATGTCAGCTTGATTCAGTGCTCCTTCTTTCTCTACTATATATGTGCTCAGCATAAGTGAGTACACCCGTGCTAAAGTTGACTAAAAAGAGGAATAAAAATCATCTTTTGGAAATTGATCTTAATGCCTTAATTAAAAAAATGAGGAAAAATCCAACCTATAAGGACACCAATTTTCTTTGTGAATGAATAATGTATCATAAATAAATAAATGTTCTTCCTTAAAATACAGGGGGCATAAGTAAGTACACCCCTACGTTAAATTCCCATAGAGGCAGGCAGATTTTTATTTTTAAAGGCCAGTTATTTCATGGATCCAGGATACTATGCATCCTGATAAAGTTCCCTTGGCCTTTGGAATTAAAATAGCCCCACATCATCACATACCCTTTACCATACCTAGAAATTGGCATGGTTTTATTTCAGTTAGCCTAATAGCTGGTTTGATTTGCATTGAGAGATGATTTTATGGAAAGTACCCCATGCCAATCTCTAGGTATGGTGAAGGGTATGTGATGATGTGGGGCTATTTTAATTCCAAAGGCCAAGGGAACTTTATCAGGATGTGGGTGTATTCACTTATGCAGAGCACTGTATATATATATATATATATATATATATATATATATATATATATATATATATATATATATATATATATATATATAAAAGTCTTAAATGCTATATACAGTATATACGCCCCTCGTAATGTATGGTCTCTCCACAAGCATTACTGTCCAAACTGGGACACAAACGGCTATAAGAGCAACACTAAAACCACACACAGGAAAATCTGCCGTCTCCCTCCTGCTGTTTCCTGATTTGCAGCCTGGACCTGTTTTTTTACAAGGACCTCACATTTACAGGTACTGGAGGAATATCCCTCAACCCAAACAACTTGCAGCTCACAAACTGCAGCTGTAAAGAATAGAAAAAACTGAAATAATGATATAGAATTTACCAACATACAAATAAGTAATAAGTAATACAAAAAGGAATGGCAAAAGCAGAAAATCCGCAGCAGCTAAAAACTAAATTGAAATATGATTTTCAACGAGGGTGGGACTGACTTGCTTTCCAGAAACCTATTTTCTACTTGTGGGGCCAAATAAGACCAAAACATATATAAGGTTCCCAAATCCCCACAAGCACATAAAGGATTGAGGAAGAGAGGAAGGCGAAGCAGAATATCCTGTGGATTAGTGCAGCTTTCTGGGGAAATGGCAAACCTCCCACGAGGGGTCCGTTTCATGAGGAAAACAATGCTAGTGAGCCAAGTGTGAGAACAAAAAGTAGAAGGAAACATTAATTAACAGCTTACATGTTGCATTTAGAGCCTCAACCCATTTTCATTTTCACGCACAGGCTTACAACTAACTAAAGCCCTTTCCACCTCCATGTGTAGATAAATAATGTGTAATATTAAAGGAATCATTTTACATTTTAGAAAATAGGCTTATTCACTTTCGTACTGAGAGTTAGATGAGATGACACGGTTATGTCTGTATGAAGCTACAGCCAGAAGATACTTATCTAAGGTTACCACGAAGACACAAAGAACAGCTAGCCCGGCTCTGTCCAACGCTAACAAATTCCACCTATCAGTACCTCTAAAGCTCAATAACTAAACTCTTCATATCTCAGCCAAGAAATAGTCCAGCACATACCCCCCTCGTAACACTAAACTTGTTATTTTTACATTTTACTTTACTTACATGTCATTTAGCTGAGGCTTTTATCCAAAGCGACTTCCAATTAAGTGCTTTCAACCTTGAAGGTACAAACTTCGGACAGCAAGAAGTAAGTGATCACTATGCACTTTATTTATTTATTTTTATTATGTTTTTGGGCATTCTCAGCCTTTATTTGGATAGGACAGCTGAAGACATGAGAGGGGAGAGAGAGGGGGAATGACAGGCAGCAAAGGGCCGCAGGTTGGGGTCGAACCTGCGGCCGCTGCTTCGAGGACCTCTATATATGGGCGCCCGATCTACCAACTGAGCTATCCGGGCGCCCCACTATGCACTTTATTAATGCACCTCAACAATGCACTATATACTGCATTCTGTCTCTACTATTATATGGACTATGGACTGTCTGATTTCTCAGAACTCTATGCACTTTATTTGCTAATGTACTTTAATAATGGACTAACATGACCATACTGCATTCTGTGTTTTATGTCTTTTTTAAGCACTGCTATAAAGAAAAAGCACTTTTAATGATTGCACTACTGGTTAGATGTTAAACTGCATTTCGTTGTACTGGTTGTCCTTACTTGTGCAATGACAATAAAGTTGAATCTAATCTAATCTAATCTTATCTAATCTAATGTGCAAATAAATTAGCTTCAAATAAGCCAAACTACAAAGAGCCAAATGTAAGTGCAACTGTCATTTTTGAATTTATTTATTTTCTCATCCAAGGTGCAGTTGGAAGAGTTGTGTTTTTAGCCTGCGGCAGAACATGTGTAGGCTTTTCCACATTTACTTTTTAGTACAGATTAAACAAACCTGATATAATTGAAGTGAATGAATTAGAGAGCTTTAGAGGTGCTGGTAGGCTAGTTTTTAAACATTGCTATGCTAGGCTAGTTAACAGTAGCTTCATATGTACTGTACAGACATGAGAGTGGTGTTGATCTTCGCAGCGAACTTGCAGCAAGAAAGAATAAGCTCATTTCCCAAAATGTTGGCCTTTAAAGTTCCTAACTTGTTTGTTAACTTGAAACTGAGCTTGGAATTAAATGACTAACACTGGCCAACGAGAGAAACAAACAGCCCAAACCTGAAGAATCTGAATCATGTTTATAAAGATTATCCTTTGTGATAAATCTAACCATTCAGTAATTAGTCTTTTTTTTTGGCAGTCATATTACCCACAACTCATTTCCACAAACACATACCAGTGCAGTTTTAAATGCAGGAGCACACTCCATGCTGACTAACGCCTCTCCTATTCGGCCAAAAGGCCACAGCTCACATTCCCTGTGTTATCTGAATAATAACGAGCATCAGCAGCCGCGGCTCAGTTTGATGATGCATTCAGCAGAATCCATTAGTCTCTCTTAAATAAAGGATGAGATATGAGCTCTGCTCTGCCGGGCCAAAACAGAACGGCCTTGAGCATACAGTAAGTGCTCCTTTGAAATTCTCCACGCTGAAATTACGAGCCCTGGGGACATCTCATGGATAACATTATAGCCTGAATGATAGCAGAAGCAGAAACTTTGCTGATGTGTGTAGTTCCTCTGCTTGAACTAAATGCAAAACAAGCCACAGGTGCTACTTTATTGAAGATCTTAATGGTCCCATGTTGTAAAAAGGGAGCTTTCTATATCTTTTTGGTTATAAAATAGGTCCAGGTGCTTTAAAAATACTGTGAAAGTATCAAACCACAGAACTCAGAAATTGTGTCTTTAAACCAGCCGTCAGGACTTCTGTACGGTTTTGATGTCACAACTATATATACTGTATATATATATATATATATATATATATAGGTTGAAAGTGCTGTTGCAGTAATTCCCCGGCTGCAATGACAGAGACCAAAGAGCGCAGATGCAGAAGACTCAAGAACACTGACCAATCAGAGCAGACTGGGCTTTTTCAGACGGGGGGCTTAAAAAGACAGATGTTTAAACGGAGCGTTTCAGACCGAGGGTGAATACAGGTATATTCAGACAGACAGTATGAGAAAAAGAACGTGTTTCTTTTAACATTAAAGCATGTAAACATGTTCTAGTAGAAACCCAAAATACAATTATGAATCCAAAAAATTTGAATAGTGTGGGACCTTTAATTTTAAAAGTGCAAATGGAACGAGAATGATTTACAAATCCCCAAAATGTGAAAAAAATCTCTCACAAAAAAACTGAAAATACTCATCTAAAACACAACTTACGTAAAACGTAAATGATTATGTAATGTAAAAATAGTACCCTATGTGTCCCAGACGCTGTTGAAAAGGAAGTACAGTGAAGTACATAGCCATTTCGACGTCATAGTTTCCAGCAAACATTGTGTGCTAATGAGAGTCTATAAAGTGAGGTATAAGACCCAGTCCAACTGTCTTCCCCGAGGTTTTTATGGCCCTTTTTCTTCAATAAAAGGACACTAAACTGCTGCAGCATATGCATTCAGTACATACACCCAACATCAGATTGGAAAAACCGCCTGTATTCCCTCTGTACTAATATACAATAAAAATCAGTGCATCCTCTGTGCATTTCTGCTCTCATACCAGCTAGCTAAAATGTGACAGAATCTGATACAACAACAACTATTTGACAAGTTAGGAATGAGAACGGGTTGGATACAAACAGTTAACAAATGCCCATTCTTACCAGGATGTCCCCTTTCAGGAGAAGACCGGGTTCAATGGTGATACAGATGCTGGTCTGGCTGTCACCCTGAACATTACTGCAAGAGACAAAAAAAGCCACAACATGTTAGAAACAAGCCTGCTGATCACAGTCCTATCCAATATCCAGTGTATTAGATTTCTTTTTGATGTTGCTTGTCTGGGTATAACCATGCCCACATGATCTACAGCCCTTTTGTGCTTTAACAGTGGCCATCATAGAGCGTAACCTCTTAGCTAATTTTGGGTATTAGTGTCTACATGATTGTCTAACTGGGAGAGTAGGATCAAAGGGTGAAGAGAGGGCTAATAAAGAGCATGTGAGAGAAAGTGGGGAGGAATGGGATTTGGGGCTTTCAGCGGTTGATAGTCTGGAAGTTAATGTGCACTGATTGTGTCACACTTAGTTATGGTGTGTGCTGTAACTGTGTTTATAGTACGGACACTACTGTAAGAACGGACATAGTAGAAACAGTTCAACACCAGCAGGCTTTACATTTTACAGTAGTAACTTTAAAACACTTCATAACAGCTCCACAGTTAAAACGAGGGGGGAAAAGGCAAGGAATGAGAAAATTAGATACAGGAAGCACATGGGGATCAGGGAGTTTAAAGCTGCACTAATACATATTTTTAAATAAGCAACGACTCAAATTAGTTTGTGTTATGTAAAAGGTTGTGCTTTTAGTAAAAAACTCACAGAGAAGTATCACCCAACCTGCAGTTCCCCTCAGCTCTATGGAGCATTTTAGCATCTTTCAGTTTATTGTTTTGGTTTTCTGGCAAGCAACAACCTCTGGGCCTGAAAGTGAAGCCAATGTGGAACTGCCTTAAACCTGCTTCTTTCTAATGGCCAGCAGGGGGCGACTCCACTGGTTGCAAAAATAAGTCTGACTGTACAGAAGTCTATGAGAAAATGACCCTACTTCTCACTTGATTTAAAAACAACATTTTCCTAAGGAGTGTACGGTCTCAATCGCTACTTTCAAGTCTTCTTCAAAACAGCATGATGCTAACCCATCGACGATAAAGCAAGGGATGTTTTAGGGCGTGACTACCTTGTGACTGACTACTCGCCACCATAGCGACCTGTCAATCAGGATATAGGCTTAGCCATGCATATATATGGCACTGTGTACATTAAAATAGCAGTGAACTTGTTTTTGGGTATTGTTTGTGTTTTCATCTTAGAACTTTGACCCTCTCACTGTTTGTTTTCATTTCACCAAAGTTAATTGAAAGATTTTGGTTGCCTAAAACTGTCTCATTTAGTGTTTGGTTGTACGCAAAGAAGGAGTCAGCGGTTCATTTTTTCCCAGGAAGTATATTTAGTTTTAAGCCTGTTTTTCACTAGCCAAAATTTGCATCCCAATTAATATGTTAGCGTGAATTACGAATGCACCTTGTTCACCAAGCTAGCTATCACAAGCGTTAACTGGTAACTTAGTGTTTAGCTTAGCACACCTCCCCAGCTTTGCATTATGGCGGTAGACACTTATTACGACAATCTGAGCCTGTCAGTGGCAAAAACAGCACTTTTAGTGGATGGAAAATGATGGTGCGTAAATGCCCCATAGGATTACATTGTTGCCCATTTCACAGCTACTGGCTGCAGGGCTGTAATTTAAATATTGGACCAATTTCAAAAATTGTAGTTCCCATTAGTCACTTAGACACAAAAACATTGGAAAATAGGGTCCAGGTTGAAAAATACCGAAATTCTGTTCCTGTGCATCTAACTCTGCATCTCTTGGCACGGGAACCAATATTTTACCATTTCTGCTTGTTCTGTTTGTTACATCTTAATAATAGACCTGCAGATTTGCACACAGCATCGTTATAATTAGGTGGGCGCTTAAGCCATGAGCTGCATTAGACTTTAAAAGTATTCAATTAATTGAAAACATCAGTTTAAGAGCAGCAGATACAGAAATACTTTTTTTATTTTTTTATTATGGCGGCACACCAATAAACTACTGTAATGTCAACCGTTAAACTGTTCAGTAGTGAGTTACGAATTGCACTTTTAGCTATATGGAAACGGCACGATCTGACCTTTGCACGCATGTTTTTCAGATAGGAACAAGCTGACTTTTACTGTTCACCCAGATATAATAATGTGTGTCAGTTACATATAAACTGAAATACTTTCTAATGTGGTGTAAATGTAGCCTGTATGCTTGCCTCATCAATCTGCGGGCAGTGCAGCTCTCCTCTCCTCTAACCTCCCTTCTTCCCAAAACAACAACAGAAAATCAAAGAATTCATTATTTCCTGTCTGGGCCTGGGAACCAGTGGGGTCCTCTGGCAAGAAAGCCCTGCAGGCGTCCACACAGATGCCTATCTCTCTATTTCATAGGTTACAAATAACACTAGAAGTGATTGCGGGATCCAAAGTAGGGAAACAAGAGCCTGCAGCTGGGGAGGCTAGCTAAATACAATAATGTGAGGCAAGCGCAGAGTGTAAACTGGCAAGAGTGATGGTGTATGTGTATATTGGGGGGCAGGGGAGTTAAGGGAGAGGCTATAAAGGAAAATCAGTTTTTTTTTTTGTATTGAGCCATTATGAGCTTGCTATCCCTGGAACCTTGTAAAAAGCATTTGAGTATGAGTGTGTTTTAAGACTTACTAGATCCCAGATGTGTACACGGGCTGCATGGCTTGGTAGATTTTGAGAAAAGGACGACAGCCTGGAAAACAATTTTTTTTTGTTAGAAAATAAATAAGGCGCGTGTAAAATGCTGATGTGTGAGTGCACATCTGTGCATGACCCTCACCTCCTTTGGACTCGAAGTTGGGGATGCCGTGCATGATGACATGGTGGAGGAACAGGGGTTTGTTGTTGATCTTGATGTGTCCGGAGAGCAAGCCGCTGAAGTACTCCACATACCTGAACACGGCAGAGGTAGAGAAAAGGAAACGTGAACAGGCTGCTATGTCCCCTTCTTTTAAATTCTATCATAAATCTTAAAGTTTTACAACGAAGGGATAAAGGTATAATCCTGTGTTCATCACAACAAAGAGACACAGTCTTTGGCTTTGACCTTGACTAATAACAATGAACGTTTTCAGCGGTGCTGAATGTACATCGGCGTATTACGGCCATTAGAAGGTTAAAAAAATGATTATAATAATATAGAGCTTGGGGAGGGGGGCGGGTAATAGTCAGAGAAAAAAACTTGGATATTCTCTGAGATTAAGGTGGTAAATTTAAGAGATAAAACACACAGATTTACGAGAAGAAAACTCACCTCTTGCCGTGTATTTTGCCAGCAGTGGATGGCCTTATAAAATTATACATTGCAATAGGATTTTATTATGAACTCAATCAATCAATTAAATACTTTACAGTTGCACTAATCAAAATGTTGTATATATCAACAATAAATCAAATGACTATGTGTAATCATTTAAAATTATTGTATTAGTTTCCGGGCCCACAAAAAGGCTCTGATCAACCTAATACCTGCCCGCCACCAAACAACAGACAAAGTTAGCAACTAGCTGGTGAACACGGTAGATCATTTAGCAGCTGCAGAACCAGATGTTTTCCTTAGGAGAGTGAATATTGGACATTTGTCAGGTGGACAGCCACACTGTTAGACATACAGTATTAACGTTGTTTTCAGCTTGTTCTGCTGCCCCCAGGTTGCAATTAAAGGGTAACTAACGTTTTTTTCAACCTAAACCCTATTTTCCTATGTTTTTGTGTCTAAGTGACTAACCCTAACCCCCTTAACCCTAACCCAGTCTTTGACATTGGTCCAGTATTAAGTAAGATTGCTGCAGTCGGCAGCGGCGAAACAAGCTACAATGTAAGTTAATAGGGCAATTGTCTAGCTTGTATTTACCTTCACAAAAGTGCTCGTTTTGCCGCTGACAGGCTCAGATTAATATTCTAAGTGTCTGACAACATTATGGAAAGGATCCCTTCAGAGATAGACCTTTAAAACCTCTTTAAGACCTTTTTGTTTAGCCAGAAACAGCTCTGAAGTCGCTAGCGCTAAACCCACCAGACTCCATTTAAAAAAACTATACTTTTAGCGTGTATAGAGCCAACATGTTTTCACATGTAAACCGGTAAACTATGTGTTTATTTTAACCAAAACTAGAGTTGTGATTGTTGGAAAAGTGGAAAGACGACCCAAAACGGGTTTTATTTAGTTTCTGTTGACTTTGAGTGTATTTTACGATGCTAAAATTACTGCTTATTTACATGGAGTCTGGTGGCTTTAGAGAACGCAATTTCGCAGATGTTTAAAAAAAGGATCTTACTCTTTAACAGAAAGGTCCACCTCCTTAGAAATCCTTTCCATAATGTTGTTGAATATTAATATTAATCTGAGTCTGTCAGTGGCAAAATGAGCACTTTTGTGAAGGTAAAAATACAAGCTGGAATAGTGCCCTATTAACTTACATTGTAGCTTGTTTCGCCGCTGCTGACTGCAGTGATCTCGCTTAATACTGGACACATGTCAAAGATTAATGTTCCCATCAGTCACTTAGACACAAAAACATAGGCAAATAAGGTCCAGGTTGAAAAAAACGGTAGTTACCCTTTAAAATCAATAAATGCAGTTTTATGTTATTTCAGTTGGTAGAAAGACAGAGGTTCCTTTGTGGGACAGTTCACCTTGGGGGTCAAACTCATAAAATAAACAATAAGTGAGGCAAGGCTGACCTTTTCTGAGACGGCTGGCCCACAGGAAGCACTTTGTCTTCATAGAAGCGCTTCATGGCAAACCTGTCCAGAGCCTGGTCAGCACTGCATTCAAACAGACACAAATGTATACACATGAGGTTAACTTACCTTTAAAGCTCTTTTTTTATTTTACTCTCCAGCAATGCATATGTACAGTAGCCTATTTCAAGTATATGATATGATGTATGTGTGTGCAGCCTCGTCACAGTAAGCTTGGTCACGCCATGTTGAACATCTGAAAAGTCTGCATACCGCGACTTGTACAGAAAATGATTTTTAATGCAAGTGAATGCATTTTCATGTAGAACTTTCCGACAGCATATAATGTCAGACATCGCACCGCACACAGGCGTCAACACAAAATTAGGCAGAGGATTAATACCACGAGATGCACCTCACAAACAAGAACACAATCGGGAAAACCAATAGTAGGATCATTTCTCACGAGATGACCAGAAAAAGATCATTCTAAATCTCAATTTAGACATTCATAATACTGTAGTGTTGCTACAGTAAGTGTATCCAGTACAAGTCTAAAGATCTTACAGACAAAGTGGCCGCAGTGTTTTAAGTCTGACAGCGAATTTTGCATAACCTCCATTACATATCACACAGTAGGGCTTCACAATTAATCGCAAATTTATCGAAATTGCATTATGGACTAGTGCAGTATCCAAATCGCAGGGAGGGGTGCAATATTTGTTAAAGGCAAAATATGTGTCAAAGCATTTTGAATGAAGTATTGTGGTGCTGCAGAGACGTCCCGGCCTACAAATCCCATCCTACCGACTAAATGAAATAATCTTTGTTTGGTACAGATCGTCCCAAAAATCACACTATAATCATTTTAATTTTAATACTTTTCAATGAAAATGAGAATATAGATACAAAAAATGATCATTCCCTCCAATATCTCGAAACATATTGCAATTACAATATCAGTCAAAACAATTGCATTTGCTATTTTCCTCATATCTTGCAGCCCTATCACACAGTAAAGCAACGTATTGCAATCTTTTACATATTTTCCCATATGGCAAGTGTCAAAGTTTTAATGTTCAGGCTTTATTGCTGCTGCTTAAGTTATCATAGCGACTTCACACTAGCTGTAATGTGATTTGTGAGATAATGGGTTTATAGAGAACTTGAATACTTTAGCAGGGAAGAGAGCGTGCTAAATGTTCCAATCAGTGGTCTTCCAGAAACAACACCAAGTCATGCAGTCTTCTGATTGTTTAACAGTTTACATCTGCTTGTGTTCCGTAACAGAAGGCCATTCTAATTTGATATATCTAAAAAAACAAATCCAATAAAAAAAAGAAAAAGCAGGCACTTATAATTTCAGTCTTATGATTCGGTGACTCTAACTCATTGCTTTCTGCTCAGAATTATAATATCAAATACGTTTCCTTGGATGTCTCCTAATCAAAGTGTCTCATGTTCCACCCCTCCTTTTTCTGTTCATCACATCTCCGTCTGTTCTTCCAGTGTGAGCTACAGTCTTGTGATGAACAATGCTAGCTTATCTAGTTTTTTTTTGTTTTCCTGTAATGTCTCTTTCTTCTGCCTGTTTTTCTCCTCTTCTATTTATATGTTTCCTGAAAATTACAGATTCATCTCTCTCTCTCTCTCTCTCTCTCTCTCTCTCTCTCTCTCTCTCTCTCCTTTTCTGTCTGACTTCTTTCCTCTCACTCAAAGTGGGCTGCATCCAGTGATGAAAGAAGTATTCAGATCCTTTACTTAAGAAAGTACTAATGCCAGTTTCTGCAGGTTTCATAGAGTCAAATTTAAGACTTTTTAAGAACATTATGTAGGAAATTTAAGACCTTTATCAAAACATCAACGGAGCCCTAAATTCAGCCAATTTTAAAGCCAAATATCGCTAAACTTGCCCTTCCCCATAGCTGAAGAATAAAATCAGTTTTATGTGTGTGGTACAATCCAGAGAGACTCGCGCCAATAGCACCGAAACTGATTGGCTGCAGTATGAGTTGCATGTTGGTCTCATTTGTTGTCGTAATATATAATGTATATTTGGACTAGCGAAAGAAAGAACTACAACACCACAGAATAATAATAAAAAAGAGCATTAGTGGTAGCGTTGCATGGGTGTAGGAACATTAAGACCTGTTAAAAATAATGTAAGACCTACGACACAATACTCTCAATACTAAGCTGTCAGATGAATGTAGTGGAGTAAAAAGTACAATAATTTTTTTTTGAAATGTAGTGTAATAAAGGTAGAAAGTGGCATTAAAAGAAAAGACTCAAGTAAACTACAAGTACCTCAACATTTGTACTTAAGCACAGTAGTTGACTAAATGTACTTAGTTACATTCCACCACTGGCTGCATCTTACCTGTCTGCATTATAGACATACTGTACAGTACCTGGCAGATATGTTGCTGTAATGCATGTAGGCTGCCACCACCACTCCAGTTCTTCCCCGGTTGCCCTGAAAAAAAGACACCAATCAAGAGTCAACTACAGATTTTATTTTATTTTATAGGTGTATAAAAATAACATTTCCCCCCCCACATATTTATAATATAGAATCTACTTTACTGGGGCTATTGGGGTAGTTTTATTCTGGTGTTGTTTTTAAATACAAAATTCAAGATCCAAATGCATGCCTCGTCACATTTTAGACTAGTCTCGCATTGCCAGACCTTCCTCTACAGCGCCACGGAGGAGGGTCTGGCTAGTCCAAACAGCATTCCTGGATGGGAGAAAAACGTGCTCTGGTTTATTGGCATTTCTTTAAACCAATCACAATCGTCTTGGGCGGTGCTAAGCGCCAAGCGGAGCCACGGTGCCGCTGCAAAATAGCCTCAGGAAGGAACTTGTTTTGGTGGAACATGTGTACGTTCAAAAGTTGTTTTAGTCGTGTAACTCAGTCTAGCTAGCTGTCTGGATTTACCCTGCAAAGATCTGAGGAGCAGTTAACCATAGTCCTCAGAAATCCACCGAAGGCGGCACAGAGCAATCGCGCAAGTGGAATGTCGTGGATATAGACTCATTTTAGACTATTCGTTTTAAAAGCCTTAAATGGACTAGCTCCACAAAATGTGAGTGACCTGCTGAGTCCATATTCTGCCCCCAGGACACGCTGGTCATCCTCACAACAACTCCTCTCAGTCCCTCACTCATGCCTCATTGTAGTTTTTTTTGATTAAGTTTATTTTGAACATGTTAAAAATAAAAAAATAAAAGATAAATAAGAACATGTAAATTACAGTACAAGCAAGAAAACCCCCCAAAAATACTCAGCAAACATATCTTTCAAAATGATTGTAGATGATTCAAATAAGGACTTCCGTGTTCAAAAAGGAGTGGGAAGAAGTTAAAAAAAACTTTTCTGGTTCTACCCCCTTTTTCTACTTTCCTTATGCCTCCAAACCAAAGGTGACCCAGCTTTTTCTGTTGCTGCTCACAGGCTCTGGAACAGCCTCCCGTCGCACATTAAGTTCCACAATTGAAATGTATGAGTCAAATTCTACACCTACCTTTTTTAACTCGCTTTTAATTCAGTCTGAGGCTACCCCTTCTTTCTGCTTTTTAATCTATTCTTGATGTTATTCCTTCTCTCCTAACTTCCGATTTCTTGACTTGACTTTGGTTTATCATGTCAGTTGTTTTGTTTTGTATTACATTTTGTATTATATATACTTGTTATGCATCTTAGATTTCTTTAACGTTGTTCATCTCAAAGCACTTTGGGTCTGTTGTTTTAAATGTGCTATATAAATAAATGAAGAAAGAAAGAGGTCAAAATCCAAAATTGCAGGATCCTACTACCTATATTTCCCATAATGCAATGTGTTAGTATCTTTTTGTTGAGCCTCTGCTGCGTAGTGGCCCACATCATTTAAAGTCCATCCACCCAATTTGTAACTTTATCCATACATTATATGTTATACATGTAAAGTTTCCAAGCCCCAGTCTGATGACATCATCAGGGTTATTTATTTTATATATACTTAAAAACCGCAGAAGATATTTAAACCCTGTTGTTACAGGCTAAATTGTACCCCTCAAGACATGTTAATTGACTGTGAAATTGGTGGAGTACCCCTTTAAATATCTGCTTACATTAGTAATATCATTTTCAATCATAAAAAAAAAAAAAAATCAATTACATACAAAATAGTGACATGGGCATTTAATAGGGCCAAAGTCCAAGCACATGTTACTAAGGTTACTATGGCAACAAAACACCAGTCTCGGATTGCATTTATTTTACCAATCCGTCCATTGTTAAAACAAGGGCCACTGTGGAGCATGAGTGTGTTCCACATTATAAATAGCACGGCCGCGTAAACAGCACAGAGCCCAGTGGAAATGATTTGTTGATTGGAGTAAACCCAAAACGGCCTACTTCCTTAGTGACCACCACAACTTCCAAGCCTACCCTCACACTCATGACCAGCATTACTCAACTGGCAGTGAAATAACACCAGTTGTTATGGCAGCCGACTTGTTTGTAACCTCCCTGTGGGAACGTCTTGGAATGAGCCAAGGATCCCGTTCTCATCATTCTCAACCCAATCAGACGCACAGTGGGGTTAACGTGAAAATGATGAGGTTTTACGTTCGGGACGTCGGTCTAGCAGTTGCATTTGGATCTACTTTTTATGGTTTGTGCATATTGAGGAGCCAGATGAGTGTGGTTTGCCACAAGAGTGTAATGTGATGCAACTAAGTTGAGGCAACAACAGGAAAGCATTGGTCAACTCAGATGTATGGTATCGTTACAAGTAAAAGAGTAAATAAACCTAAGTAGCCATGATGAGTGGTGTGCCTCACCTCCCTAATTTGTGTTTTCCTAACCCTCGGCCAGCCCAACCCAAACATGCACCCAAAAAGACACACACTCTCATACACACAAATACTCTCACACCCTGAATGTCAGCGTTTCACTCAGGGAGAACGTCATTACACAAACACGCAAACCAGCCGCAGCCTCAGGAAGCGGGGGTCCTGATAGGAGCCTGAGAGCACCCTCTACTGTTTAGAGATCCCACTCCCACAGCAGCATCCTCCACTCGTCTCTCAGTCTCACCTTGTTGTGTATGACCACCACGTTGTGGCTGTCTGCACTCAGCCAGGTGTCCATGGCCTTGCAGATGCTGCAGATTTTGTCCAGGGCTGGAGCATGGTGGTCAGGCCAGCCAAAGTCCAACACCTGAGAGAGGAGAGAGAGTGTCAGTCAGACTACAGTACGAGGAGAGGAGACAAGTGGAGAGGAGAGGAAACAAGAGCAAACTAGAGGAGAGGAGAGGAAACAAGAAAAAACGAGAGGAGAGAAAACAAGAGGACGAGAGGAGAGGAAAGGAGAAGAAGGGAGACGAGAGGAAGGGAGAGAAAAAGAGGATAGGAGAGGAAACGAGAGGAAACTAGATGAAGAGAGGAGAGGAAAGGAAAGGAAGGGAGAGGAGAGGAGAGAAGACAAGAGGAAACTAGAGGAAGAGAGGAGAGGGAAGGAGAGGAAGGGAGACGAGAGGAGAGGAGAGGAGAGGAATTAAGAGGAAACTAGAGGAAGAAAGGAGAGGGAAGGAGAGGAAGGGAGACGAGACAAGAGGAAACGAGAGGACAGGAGAGGAAACTAGAGGAAGAGAGGAGGGGAAAGGAGAGTAAGGAAACGAGAGGAGAGGAAACAAGAGGAAACTATAAGAAGAGAGGAGGGGAAAGGAGAGTAAGGAAACGAGAGGAGGGGAAACAAGAGGAAACTAGAGGAAGAGAGGAGGGCAAAGGAGAGTAAGGAAACGAGAGGAGGGGAAACAAGAGGAAACTAGAGGAAGAGAGGAGGGCAAAGGAGAGTAAGGAAACGAGAGGAGGGGAAACAAGAGGAAACTAGAGGAAGAGAGGAGAGGAACGAAGACGAGACGAGAAAATGAGAGAAAATGAGAGGAGAGGAAGGGAGAGGAAACGAGAAAAACGAGAGGAGAGGAAACAAGAGAAGTAAAAAGGAGAGGAGAGGAGAAAAGGCTTACCTTTGGATTAAGTTGGCTGATGTCGTAACGCTTCTCACTGAGGTTGAAGAGCTAAGGAAGAAGTCAAAGTGAACACCATTATTTTAAATTCTTACATTGTATATTGACAGGAAAGAAGAAATGTGTTATTTATAAAACAGGTAGCTAAAATCAAGCAATCTGATTGGTTCATAGCCGTGATATAATAACCATATACAACCGCTATGATTCAAATTCCTTTGCTCGACAAGAAGTATCACTCGGCATCTGAGAAAAAAGCCGTAATATATGCTCTCTTCAAAGCCAAATATATGATTTAAGACTGTTCTCATTGGTCAGTGATCATTCTTGACTCTTACAAAGGTTGTCCTTTGCTGGCTTTGCTAAGGTAGTATAGTAATGAGCAATGCTAGGTTACTACTCTAATAGGCTATATTAATGCTATTAACTCCATTTCTTTTATAAAGCGAAAATGCTGTCTTCCTGCCAGAATCGTCCAGATGTACGCAGGAAAACTGTACCAGGTAGTTGTGGCCGTGTTTGGAGCGCAGCATGGAGGCGACTTCCCGCAGGTTGGCGGCGTAGCTCTGCTCCTCCACGCTGCTGGGGAAGGAGACGGAGATGATCCTCTCTGTGATGTAGATCAGGTCCAACTCGTAGCTCTCCTCCAGGGCCTGCAGCAGACTCGCACTCCTGACACAGAGTGGGTTATTGTGATTAATAATAATACCTTACACTTAATTAATCCTGCAAGGGAAATTACAATGTTTTCACTGTTATTATTACACGCTACACACAGGCCTGAAATATACACATGCTCAGTACCTATACATGCACTAATGGAGAGATGTCAGAGTGGGGAGGCTGCAGCTGTTGATGCCCGGAGCAGTTGGGGGTTCGATGCCTTGCTCAAGAGCACCTTGGCAGTGCCCAGGCAGTGAACTGGCACCTGTCCAGCTACCAGTCCACCACCATACTTTGGTCCGTATGGAGACTTGAACCAGCGATCCTCCGGTTCCCATCCCAACTCCCTACTGACTGAGCTACTGCCACCCTAATTCAATGCAATCCAATTTTATTCATAGTGTCAAATCACCACAGACATTATCTCGGGACACTTGTGTATTCTGGGCCCACTATTAGATTAGATTAGTTGAGATACAATTGATGGATTGTGGGTAACTTTAGCTTTCGCTGTTGGTGTAAGCCATGCTGCAGTAAACACATGCTGTTGGGCTAATAAAGGGTTAATATTCCATCCTAGTCCGGGTTACCATTGTTATATCTGGTGACATGAAACAGTGAAGAATATAACAGTCTAGACCACACACTGTAATTTACAGAGACCCATAAATTCTCTCTCAATTTGTGAACACATCTGACTGCACCTGCTGTTAGAAGTAGTAACATTTCTGCTGCATTGTTCAACTTTCTCACTGCGTCAGTGAAGTTTTGCTCATCTAGTGTGCAATGTCAGTTGATGTGGCCCACTTAATTTACAATAAACCATTCTTCAGTAAGGATTTGCACACACATACAAAATAACATATTCAAATGATGAGTCCAACAGCAATTCTTCATATCAATCAAATCTTCTGCACAAAAACAAAAACAAGGTGGACTGCTGGACTGCAAAAGATAGTGAGGAGGTGGCCGGGTTGGCTCAGTGGGTAGAGCAGGCACACATATACTGAGAGGTTTATGCCTCAAAGCAGAGGTCCAGGGTTTGAATCCGACCGGTGACAATTTCCTGCATGTCTTCCCCCTTTCTCACCTAGCTGTCCTGTCGAATTAAAGGTGGAAAAGCCCAAAAAAATAATCTTTAAAAAGATGGCGAGGAATGTAATACCCAGAAGTAATGCAGCACATGTGATTGCCGCACATGTGCTCGTGTTTATCAGACCAGCTAGTGGGGGATGACTTTAACCACGGCATACCCAGGACAAAAGGCCCAAAGGCCTAAAGTGGGTGTGTCGATGTTTCTCTGTTTTGGAAGTTTCACTAGTTAAAAGTGATGGATGCTCCTTTCTTCAGAAGCCACAGTTTGTGGTCCAGGCAATACGATGACTGTAGTGTTGTTTTAAAAGTGTATAGTAAGTGAATTTTAAATCATCCCAAGTATTATTTTTCAAAAATCTTCTGGTGAAAATGGTTAATACAGATGAAGTCAGTGACTATGTTTACATGCACATAATATTCTGGGTTTTGCCCTTATTCCAATGAAGACAATATTCCGACTAAGCTGTTTACATGTCTAATAATAGTGAATATTCCACTAATATTCCTGCTTACATGCAGCCGTGCAAAATAAGATTTTTGGACCGTGTGAACACAGCCTCCCTCTTTCAATCCTTTAACCAGCTTCCTGAAAAGGTCGGCGTTGCGATGTTCGCGCTGTTTTTGCATTTTGCATGTTTGTACAGTCCATGTTATTACACTGTTTCTATATGTATCTTTGTGTTCTTATATGTATTTTATGTCATTTGAGCCTGCCCTGTCAAAGACTAATTCCTGTCACGCATGACTGACAATAAAGTTTTTCTTATCTCATCTTATCTTATGTTTGTGCATATCCAATGTGGCTGTGTTTCTTCTTCCGACCAAAGACGTGGGATTTTCTTTTAGGCATGCATCTCTACTGCAGCCTTGCAAACTGTTGGCTAGTTGGTTTATAGTTTAACAGCCATAGCAACGCACAGAGCTGACCGTAATCAGTAAACTGCACAAACTGCAGTAAAAACCCCAATTGAGATGCATATTCAGAATGTGCTGTATAAATGTCCAAAGGATGCTTCTAAAACCCAAATAATACCAGCATATCCCACATGTCTTAATCAGAAAATACTGAAAGGTCATATCCAAAGAGTTACTGATTTGGAGTCAAAGCATAACAAGTGGCTGCTTATCTTCATCAATGCAGCAAATTACATTTCAGATTCAGTTGAACACACAACACAACTGTTCTTCTAGACTGAAAGATACACATATCCTAATATGGCAAAGGCAACACACCACATAAATACCATATCCACAATGACATCATTTAAATCCACTGGGGTTGATACTGGCCTCCAAAAGAATAAGCTCTCCTCTCTGTATTAAACACATGCTGTGTTGTTAGATGTTGGCTGTCTCAGAGGGAAAACAGGATGAGGAGAAATTGATTTAACTTGCCAGATTACGAAAATATTACAGCATACCCAGGATTACAGTAGGTGTTCACCTCACAGACCAAACAAAATTATATGGTCATTAATGTTATTTTAAGTCTGCCTCGTCTGGAGTCAAATCAGGTCAAAATGTGCTGGGGGGAAAGGAGGCATGGATGAAAAGAAGGGAAAAAGAACTTGTAAAGGAACTGTTCACCCAAAAAAGTCTTTCACTTACTATTCATTCACCCCATGGCGGAATTCCTTGATTGTTCTATAATTTACAGGCTTCTTATAAGAAATAACAGAGCAGAAATCGCTCCCAAACAAGCATTATGTTTCTGTTACATGTCTCCAGACAGCTAGTTCAGCATAACGTAAGGCTTTGTTGCCAATTGGTTTCATTAAGAGTTCAAAAATCCAACACTCATGTCATTATCCTCTTGATTTGCCTCATGGATTTTGCTTTGGAGAAATGTTTTAGATTTTGTAGCTATGAAAAATGGTGTGTTAAAAGGAATAGTTTGTTTAACACAAAGAAAGGGAATTCATTGCAATTAATTCTCTTTCTCTAACTGGCTCATGGCTGTTCCGACAACTATAACTGCCCACATTGATCTGTCAGATGTGATGTGTGTTTGATGTGACGTAATCATTGTCGCTGCCGCTCCATCTCTGCTGCCTGCCTCCATGTTATGTCTTGTAGGTGCTTTCAATGTGGCCTCTGTGACTATTCTCTTTTCCCTGGTCTCCTTTGTATTGTTTTTACTGCATGAATTGCCGTTTCAAAATCACAACAGACGACGTGGCCGGTGAAATGAAGAGGTTAAGGGAGTGGCGTCTGGACCCTTGGGGCCCAGACTGCAGCATATTTCCCACATTTGTCAGCTGTGAGTAGCCCCGGAGGAAATTGCTCATACGTCTGGGAGAGAAGATCTCTGCAGGTTTATTATAACTGTACTATAACCCTGATCTGTTCTGTACAGTATACTGTACATCTGGACCCACTCAAAACTTGCTTACTGGAAATTATTCATCACTATGTAAAAGAGAGGAAACTGATATGTCACACATGTTCTCTCTCAAGTGCCGCAAACAAACATCTTACTTTGAAATGTTTCCCAAAGTTAAGTGTTCACGATTTGGCAAGACCTTTTCCCCTCTTTCTTAGTATTTCTCCTCTGTTTCCCTCTCCGTTTCTACATATGGATGTCTTTTGGCCTCTGGGTTAATCCGTTAACCGGCTGAGCGCCAACCTGCTTCTCATCAGCTGAAGAGATGAAGCGATTGCACTTTTTTCGGCACATCGCGCTTAAAGAATGACGCGTTATCTCCACACGCTCAATTTCAGCGGTGATCTCATTTTTGCATTTGGACAAACACCAACTGTGAAGCAGGAATGTTTTATCAGGAAACCTGAGACATTAGGCTGTAAAACATCGCACCAGATATTTCTCAGTAATAAAATTGAACAACCAGGACTTCTGTCTCTTCCATATCAAAATATTGGGAGGCCTCCTTGATCCCATACTTCCTGATGGTGAACACCTACAGTTTCTCACGATCTCACGGGTCAATGAGCAGTCTAAAAACTCGGTACTTGGATGGAGTTGATCATCTTTATCAGTCAACAAAGCATAAGACTAAATACTTATTCTTAATGCACAAACACCATTTATTTGTGATTAACTCCATTTGGATACTTAAAGTTGCACTTATCATTGTTTTTGTATTAACAATGGATCTAATGACTATGTGCAAAGTTTGTCTCATGTAATGACAAACCCGTATGGAATTTTCACCCAACCATCAGAAGGGGGGGGTCAACCTTGTTTACAACAACAGTAGAGCAAAAAACTTATGGCCCAGCATCAAGCGGGACACAGACAAAGTTAGCGACTAGCTAGTCGCACATTGCCAGACCTTGTGGCTAGTCCACACAGCATTACTGGTTAGGAGAAGAACGTGTTCTGGTTTATTGCCATTTCTTTAAACCAATCACAATCGTCTTGGGCGGCGTTAAGCACCGGACGGAGCCACGATGCCGCTGCAAAATAGCCTAGGGAAGGAACTTGTTTTGGTGGAACATGTACGTTGAAAAGTTGTTTTAGACGTGCAACAGAAAACTCAGATTGGACAGATAGTCTAGCTAGCTGTCTGGATTTACCCTGCAGAGATCTGAGGAGCAGTTAACCATAGTCCTCAGAAATCCAACGGGGTTTAAAATTCCAACACAAAGAAAGCGGAAGGTATCTGGCCAAAAAGAAGGACACATATGGCGGAATTTCCAGCGGCACTGGAAAAATTCCCGGAAGTGGAACATCAACGATATAGACTAGCTTACTTCCCCTTAAGAGTCATTGGAGTGATGGTGGAGAACAAAATAGAGCTAAAAGAGTGAATGAGGGACTCACATTTGTTAGGTGGCCAGAAACAGGCTTTTTTTCTTTCTTCTTTTTTTAAATCTTAGCCATAAAAAGTTCATACAGTGATAAAATGTCAGTGTTGTGTTTACCACACTGCTCTGTCCAGAAAAAAAAAAATCAAAAATCAAAAAATTCCAATTGAAAACGTTCGTCTAGCCAAACACTATTAGATTGTATTAGAATTATAGGCCTGCCATTTTAGTGGCTATGAAGTTTAACCACGAAGATGTACCTATATGACATGTACTATAACTTTATAAATTTAGAAAATGTATTCTTCTTTTTTTTAAAGCTCTTAACATTACTGGTTATTCCCAAGAACTATACCAATCATTGTACCATTTTTATGTAAAAAGCCGCTTTAAAGAAACATGCCAACTTATTGGGACTTTGTCTTATTCACCATATCCCCCAGAGTTAGATAAGTCCATACATACCCTTCTCATCTCCGTGCGTGTCATAACTCTGTCTCACGCCCACACCGCTAGCCTAGCTTAGCCCAGATCCTGGAGGTAACCGGCTCCATCTAGCCTACTGCTCCCAATAAGTGACAAAATAACGCCAACATTTTCCTATTTACATGTCCTGTTTACAAATAACAACATCACATGAGACACAGCCATCTTCTAACCGTATACATACTGGGAACTATATTCTCAGAAGGCGAAGCACTGCCACTTCTGCTACTTTGGCGGAGTGATTTGCTTGCAGCACCTGAGAAGCCCTGTGGTGAGGAGCAGAGAGTAACCGGCAATTTCCACTGCATGTGGAATGTCTGCGGACCGGCTGCGTGCTCCGCCGTCCGTCAATACCCACCAGGTCCGGATTTGTTGCGACACGGCTGCGGCCATGACTGACAGCTGTAGTCACGAGGACCCACAATATCTCGCAAATTCACGTAGAATAGAACCACAAAACCAACAACAGTTTGTTTCCATCCAGAGTGCTGTAGAGGGGAAACTACTCTGTACTGTGTTTTCAAGGTGTAGTGCAGGGAAATATGATCCGCCGTGAACACGGTGTATTTTACTTTGAAAATTAACCGGATTTTTATTTTGTTTCTGTGCTCGACTTCCTGTCCCGCACTATCTGCCGTGGGCTGAATTACTACGGAGCTCTCCGGCGTCCGGCAAAAATAGAAGCTCTGCGTATCTGCTCCGGAGGGCTGGGACCGCCGGAGCTGGGACGGAGTAGGGACGCAGACGTTCCGCAGTCAGTGGAAATACACACATTGACTTTAATGGAAACCTAATGACTCCGTCGACGTTCCGGAGATGTTCTGCAGACGTTCCGCATCCAGTGGAAATTGCCGGTAACAATGGTGCTTTTCAGGTGTTGCGCTAATCACTCACAAGTTGCAGTGCTTCACCTTCTGAGAATATAGTTCCCAGTTTGTATACGGTTAGAAGATGGCTGTGTATGGACTTATCTAACTCTGGCGGATACAGTGAATAAGCTAAAGTCCCAATAAGTCGGCGTGTTCCTTTAACTTCTATTCGTTCTATACTTAACTGAGACATGGCTGTGTCTTAATGTCTTAATGTAACCTTTCAACTAACATGGTTTATTAGTTCGGAGATGTATTTTAGAGGTGAGATGTAGTAACCTCTGAGCTCTTCCACTGTACAAACAGAACATCTGATTGTTCTCGCAATGTTTCTAAATGTGCACATTCATTTGAAAGAACACTGTAAGAATGGCCTGCACTACAGTTCAGAATGTTGGGACTACAACTGTCAGCTCACCTGTCAAAATGGATGTCTCTGAAGCTTTTTATAGTTGTGTTTGGCTATGAATTACATCGTTAACTGTGGTGAATTCATGTACAACCAGAAGTCATAAACTAATTTATTTTTTTTAAACTGGGTGTCTACAGTATGTTTACAACTTAATTAATCTTTGACTTGAATCACATATTTTGTGTGGTGGATGAGGGCGTGTAATCTGTGTATCAGCTGTGTAGCATTGTGCAGCACAACCCTCCATACAGATCAAAAACTTCATCAGAATGTAAAAAAGCCTGTCTGGACCCACTAGTTTTATTGGAGAGCCATCGCATAACATAAGAGCCAACCGACATACGGCTGTGCCGTTACGCACTTTTATCTTTCCTTTATATGGATAGAAAATGGCTCTAATCAGAGACTCTGTATGGGCTGTTAACAGTGGTGGAAGAAGTATTCAGATTCTTTACTTAAGTAAGTAAAAGTACTAATACCACACTGTAAAAACACTCAGTTACAAGTGAAAGTCCTGCATTGAAAATGTTTCTTAAATAAAGGTATGCAAGTATCATCAGAAAATGTACTTAAAGTATTAAAAGTAAAAGTACTCAATGCAGAAAAATCCTCACATTTTAGAAACTGGAAACGATCCAAACTGTTCTGTCAATCAACTAAGTGTTTAATCGGCTAATCATTTCAGATAGAATTGTAGGCCTGTATATTGTTGGGTAGCTTAATTTATAATAAAACATTGTATTTTATAAACTAAATGTGTTTTGTGAGCAAAAATCTTAATTTATAAAGTAACTAGTAACTAAAGCTGTCAGATTAATGTAGTGGAGTAAAAAATACAATATTTCTCTCTGACATGTAGTGGGGTAGTAGTAGAAAGTGGCATGAAAAGAAAAGACTCAAGTAAAGTACAAGTACCTCAAAATGTATACTATAGTACAGTACTTGAACAAATGTACTTAGTTACAGTCCACCACTGGCTGATGATATATCAGATGTTGAACTGTTTTTAGAACTGTTTGACTTGCTGTGAGGGCATCAAACTGTCACTCAAGCTTAGTACCGCACTTCAGCACGAACTGTTGTGGTGTCGAGTTTTACAGATTAATTACACAACTGGCAGCACGTGGGACTCCCCCAGGGCCGAGGTGAGAGGGGCAGACACCAAATATCTTTGTGTCCAACAAAACAGTGTGAAGTCCGGTTCAATGGCAGGGCATGTTGCTTCTCTAATCCCCCTGGTCGAACCGGCAAATATCATATTACAATTGAAACTTTTCATTTCAAATGCTTCATAACTCAGAGTTGAATGTGATAGAGGATGGATAAGGTTGTGCTTTAAATTTGTTTTACCTCCTTCGTTATCTTTTTGTCCTTTTGGAGAAAACAGTGGAGATAAACTCCTTAAATAATAATTCAACAAATAGAGTCCAATAAGCCAAATGAAGCCTTTTATGGGAAACTTGCATCTCAAAGAGAAGAATAGAGTTCCTACCTCGATGGTCTGCGCCGTGACTCCATGCTCTTTGAAGATTTTGTCGAGCCCTGCAAAACACAAAGACAAACTTTAAACTGGAGCTTTATTATAGGCCTATGCATATAATCTTGATACTTGCAGTAATGCTTAGAAAAATATAAATACAGTAAAAAGACATCCAAATATACTATTTGTCCAACAACAGAGCTGGTCTGAAAGCACCATAAAATCAATCATTTTGCTCTGCGCCATTTCCAACAGTTCTTGGTCTGCTTCACGTTACGACGTGACTTCCATATAGACCGAATCACTGTGACGTCGCGCTAACACAAAAATCACTTCCGGGTAGAGAAATGGCCGTTGATTTGAATTGCGGGGATGTAAAATCAGCAAACTTGTTTATTTCCAGCCGTAACTGTAACTGTTTAAAGATATACAGTTAATCAAGAAGGTCCGACCTATCTGACGCCACTGTTGCTGCTGCAAAATAGCCTCGGAAAGGAATTTGTTTTGGTGGAACGTGTACTGTACGTTCAAAAGTAGTTTTAGTCGTGCAACAGAAAACTCAGATTGGACAGATAGTCTAGCTAGCTGTCTGGATTTACCCTGCAGAGATCTGAGGAGCAGTTAACCATAAATCCACCGGAGTTTAGAATTACAACACAAAAGCGGAAGGTGACGGGACATCCGGCGGAATTTCCAACGGCACCGGAACAATCCCGAAAGTGGAACGCTGTGGATATATAGACTATCGCCGGTCGGACTGACTGCTGGTTTTGGGTGGTGTCATTTTCTTAAGTCTGTGGCCCAACAGGTAAATTAGCTCTCCAACCTAGTGTTAGTGAAAGTGTTGACATATGAAAGCATCAAACATGCATTTTAGATGAAGGAGAATGAGAAGGAGATGAGAGTATATCCAGGTGTTCCTCGCCCCCATTTGCTCAGCGCCATTAAACTGTATGTACAAGATGCAGGAGTTTTCTAGACGCAAGTTATTGGAAACAAACATTGTGATTGGGTCTATAGTATCATAAAGTCCATGATGTTACACATAGTTCCATTGATTGTGGATGTACCTGCTTGTGATCTGTGATTTTATTGTTTATAAAGCAGGGCAGTTCAGATAAATGTTGCAATAAATAAACAGACATTAAAGTGTACTCAGTTCTGCTGCTGTCAGTATTTTGCTAAAATAGTCGACAACAATTTGCTTGTTGAATTTAAAACAAATGAAAGGAAATTATTTCCGACATTCTTTTATTGAAAATTGAATTCAATATAAAAGGCACTACTGAAAAAAGTGACCGTTACATTATAAAGTGCAGTTTTTTACTGATATTGTCTTTCAACTAACACAAAAAAATCTCTGAGTGTCTTTCGTGATATGTCGCAGTCTTTCACAATGTGTTTATTGCGCCAGTTGATATTGCGATGACGATTAAAAAAACGATATGTTGTGCAGCCTTATTTTACCCATTGTACACAAAGCGCACCATGTGATGGACGAAGCAAAGCAGAGGCAGCGAGGCCTTGCAGAGGAAGTGTGGCTGAAGGAGATTGACTGTGTTTGGCTTCACTATGCCTGGTCTGCCTCGCCTCCCCCTTCAAAGCAGCTCCAGCAGGGGGTCAAAGGCCATGTGGGCCTGTTCACTCCCCTGTGGTGTTTGGGTCACATGTACACAGGAGGGGGCTGTTATCCATCACCATCCATTAGATCAGAGCGGCTGGCTGAGCATCGGTGTCAAGAGCTCCGCTCGCCTCCGTGGACCAGTTTCAGCCTAGTCTGCTCTGCTAACGCCTGCCTGGCTCTCAGCGCACGCAGTTCAAACTAACTGAGACGACGTCCAGAGGTGCACTGTAACTAAGTACATTTACTCAAGTACTGTACTTTAGTAGACATTTGAGGTATTTGTACTTTACTTGAGTCTTTTCTTTTCATGCCACTTTCTACTTCTACTCTGCTACATATCAGAGAGAAATATTGTACTTTTTACTCCACTACATTAATCTGACAGCTTTAGTTACTAGTTACTTTACATATTAAGATTTTTACACACAAAACACATGTAGTTTATAAGATATGATGTTTTATTATTAATGACACTACCCAACAATATAACGGCCTACAAGTCCAGCTGAAATGATTAGACCATTAAACACACAACTGTTTGGATCGTTTCCAGTTTCTAAAATGTGAGCATTGAGTATAGGGCTGCACGATATGAGGAAAACATGCAATATGCGATTACGTTGTTGAATATTGCGATAACAATATTACTTGCGATACATAAACAGTGTACTTCAAGTTAGTCAGTTCAGTTTAAGTATTCTGCTTAAGTACAACAAATTGCTTGTTGAATTTAAAACAAATGAAAGGAAATAATTTCCAACGTTCTTTTATTGAACTATCAATCATCAACCCTTCAATATCGCTGCTTGTGATAATTGATTATCTCTATATCGCCCAGCTCTAGCTCGAAGACTTTTCGTCTCTCATCTGAGAGACTTTTTCACTTCCGACTGAACAGTAGGAAAAACCCAGCTATTAAACATATATGGAGTCGTTGATGATGGATACCAATTTGTTTGTTGTAACGACAGTGGTTATGGTCGTTGGAGGCAGCCGGGCTTCTTCTCTGATAGGTAAAAAAGCTTGTGCTATTGACTCGGATGAATTGGTGATTGAAGAAATAATTTATTATCGTAATTACAATTTTTTCCTTTTCTTTTTTGGTCTTATCTCTCTCTCCTTTGTCTGTAAAATGAACTGTTAACTGACCTATCTATTTCTGTTTGTTGTATCATTTGGGAAATGTGCTGGTAAAAAGATAGGTTTGTCTTCATTCCGTTCCTTTATGATCAGGGATATGTAATATGTGATATAGCAAATCATTTATGGTTCGATTATAAAGCTTGTCTGTTTGTTTCCATGAGTGGAATAAAAACAATGAAATTGAAGATTGAAGAAAAGAGAAGTCAAATAAAAGAAAACAGGGAGGACTGTCTAACGTTTGACATTGCATTAATGCAATTTGTAAGTTGGGCTACAGGGAAACTATTTTAATATTTGGTGGGCTAGTCCTATCTAGCCCCGGTGTAGCACTAACTATGTCCTGGGGAAACAAAGTCAGACCCCTGTAGTTACAAGGAAGTTTGGTTGACTTTGTCTTGTTTTAACATGAGATTTTCTTGAAGAAAAAAAAAATTGATTTTTAAAAAGGCAAGATCTCCCAATATTACAGTTATTGGTTGAATTTGTGTTCAAATTCTTGGAAGGACTGAATAAATACTCATACGGGCACAAACGCAGACATAATCAAATCAGACGATACAGTGTTTGCCAATGTTCTTTTCTGTCCCAGCAAATCCACTTATCTCTCTCAACAACTTCCGTGCACCAGAATTCCTTTTCAACATCTTACATCCAAAGTATTCACACGAGTCTGTGGCTCGACTGAGGCGACACAAAGCAAATCCCCCACTTTCTGTCTGTGCTTCGGCCTAAACGTTTCAGTATGTTGCCAGGGGCTATAAAGTGCAGAGTCGCCAGAGGAGGACAGAGACGAATGAGTGAGAAATGGCCTAAAAGAGGGTTCAAAGACAGACGCAGGCGCTTGTGTTGAGTGGAGCTGTGAGAGTTATTGTGCCTGAAAGTCAGGGAAAAGCCCAAGGTGAGGTGATCAGAACACCCTCACGTTGTTTTTTGATGACAAGAAAACCATGTCCGAGAAATCCCGTTAGTTGGACGCCAACACGCATTACATGATGGCACCACTTCAACCAGCATGCAAACTCGTTTCTTAATTAGAGACTGGCACAGAATTTTGAGGACATGGTGTTTATAGTGTGCTGCAAAGATGGCAGCTGATTCATAGATTTTGCTTTAAATTAGTCTGAATTGGTGTGCGGAGCATTTTATGAGCCACGATAATTTATGTTAAAGTGCAACCATCTGGGTGAATAAAAGTCTCGCAGTGAAGCAACGGTCAGTAATAAGACAATAATTGTTTCTGTGGTCACACTGATGTTCTTGTCAGTGAAAAGCTGAAAGACATCGTGATGATCAAGTGCCGTGACTCTATGAATGGGGTGTACTGTGCATCCATAAATAGCACTGAATCCATTTTCTAAATCCTAGGTGCAAGATTTCAAGTAGAAGACACAAGCGACTGAACATCACACAATCCGCACGCTAAATCCTGTTACTCTCCCTCGAGAAGTTGTATTGGGAAGGAGAGATGGGGAAGTGGGTGGGTGTGGGGGGGGGGGGGGGGTTGAGGTAGCGGGTGAGGAGGAGGAGGAGGAGGTGGGAACTGGAGTGGGGGGTCCAGCAGGCCTGTTTCCAGATTAAAACCATCTGTGGAGGTTGACTTTACAAGCAGGCCATTCAAATTAACCATCTGAGAAAGAGCAAAGAGGGAGGGAGGGAGGTAGGGAGGGAGGGAGGAAGGGAGGGAGGGCGAAAGACATTGGGGGCTGGTAAAAGTCCGCGAAGGAGACGAGAGAAACTGTTCTAAAACAAAGAGAAAAAAAAAAACAAGCAATGAGGGAGCGGACAAGAAAAGTTCAAGCTACAGGATCCGTGTTGACTAAATCCATCCATCCATCCATCCATCTATCCATCCGCCCCTCCACCGCGTCCTACCTTCCTGAAAAGGTAGCCCGTACTCCATCGCCATGCCCCCCTCAGAGAGGAGAGCCGCCTTCTCAGAGACCCTCCTCGGTCCATCGCCCTCTGCCTCTCACTGCTTTCTGTCCACCAGTGAAGTTTCCTCTGTGAAACCTCTCCCTTTTCTCTCACAGCGGAGGGAAGAAGGGGAAAAAAAAAAAAAAAACCCAAGGTCTCTATTTTGGGCAGTTGCTTGCAGCGGGCCACTGCATGCTCCGGCTCAGACCATACTCCTCCACAACACTGCTCGTCTCTTCCTTCTTTCTGTCCGCTCTGTCTTCTCCCTTCCTTTCTCTCCCCCTCTGCCTTGTGTGTTGGCCACCCTCCCCCCTCCCACTTATTCTCCCATCACGTTATCTCTCACCCCTCATATTCAACTTTTCCCTCCCTCTCCTCTCTCCCTCTTTCTCATCTGTGTACGGATCTAAATTGTGACTGCTAACCCTTCCTGTCTCTTTAGAAAAACATGCAGGGTCTGATGCATGTTTTTACACACACACACATACATGTAAATGTGTGTATTCAACTGTGAAATCTTTTTCTGATGTTAAGACAGTTGTGTCTTTTGCACAGGTCAATTTGTTTTTACAAACAACCATGCACTTGAATGCTGTTTTTCTTAAGTATATGATGGTAGTATCATATAAAAGTATTATAAGTATTCCAAACTTCCCTCTATTTCCTGTCATTTTCTCACCTTTCCCCCACAAATACAAGAGGAAGAAACATCTCTAAAAAATCTCTCGAGGAAAGAAATTGGCACTTTTTGAAATAGTACAGTTTAATTTTAAATACAGTAAGTTCAAAATCTAATGAAAGGAGTCGACAAAGAAGCAAAGAGGCAGAAGAGCACCGAACCCACCGAAATAGGAAGCGATCCGGCGAAGCGAGAGAAGCTCATGTAGTCATAAGACAAATGTTTTGTATGCTCCGAGGCGATGAAATGCGGGTAAACATCTCCCAGACATCACAGTGCAACCACACAGCAAATGCCCATGACCAGACAGGAGCAGCTGCACTCGCACACAGACATGCACTCATGCATATACACTCCCAACACATGCATACTATACACAGTTAAAACACAAACTCATTCAATCACACACACACACACACACACACACACACACACACAAACTTATAATCACTGTGTGTTGCAGGCTCTGCCCTCAGTTAAGGTGCAGACCAAATTATGACCTGAGAGGGAAAACTCCTGAGACGTGCAAAACACCATCTGATTTGAAGTTCCTGCATGACAGAGACAGAGAAGATTGTGCTCTTCTGTACTACAAGAGGTGGAGGAAGTATTCAGATCCTTTACTTTAGTACTACTAAAGTACTAATACCACACTGTAAAAATACTCAGTTACTTAGTTAAAGTCCTGCATTGAAAATGTTACTTACGGTAAGTTAAAGTATGTAAGTATCATCAGGAAAATGTATTTAAAGTATTAAAAGTAAAAGTACTCAATGCAGAAAAATCCTCCCATTTTAGAAACTGGAAACGATCCTAACTGTTGTGTGTTTAATGGTCGAATCATTTCAGCTGGACTTGTAGGCCGTTATATTGTTGGCTAGTTTTAATTCATAATAAAACATCATATTTTATAAACTACATGTGTTTTGTGTGCAAAAATCTTAATTTGTAAAGTAACTAGTAACTAAAGCTGTAACAGATGAATGTAGTGGAGTAAAAAGTACAATATTTCTCTCTGACATGTAGCGGAGTAGAAGTAGAAAGTGGCATGAAAGGAAAAGACTCAAGTAAAGTACAAGTACCTCAACATTTGGACTGAAGTACAGTACTAGAGTAAATGTACTTAGTTACTGCACATTCCACCACTGTGTACTACACTGTATGAGAAAACCGAAGAATACGCCAATAACAGCAGGCCCACACACACACACACACACACACACACACACACACACACACACACACACACACACACACACACACACACAGAGGCACACTGGTGCATTTGTGTTTATTTTGGTCTTTGTGGAGAAAGTGGGCACATGGCTTTGGGTGGTAACTCTAAATCGGTTACTTGATCCTTCCTTTCCCAGACAAAATACAACTCGCAGGAAGTTGTGTCATTGACGACGAGTGCTCAGTGAGTCCAAGGCAAACATGTACGCTCCTCCATCCTCCCAGGCAGCGCGGCAATGGTTATGTTTAGGGTTAAGGTTTGGGTTAGCTGCCTGGAAGGTGCCGTTGGAGGCAAAAAACGCCATCGAGCCAATCTTTCCCTAACCTGCACCATACTGTTGTTGCCATGCGCAGAAACTGTAAGAAGTAAGCATTTTTAAAATGTTGGCATTGTATGTAATCAACCAATATGTCAAATATCTTGAATGGTAGATATGTGTATCATTTTGTCAAATTCGGGTACAAGAAGAACAAAAAGAAATCTCATTACATTACACTGACAAATCTTCCTGCTCACAAATCAGCAGTTAATTACCTGTGTAAACAGGTCAAGGAAAAGGTCTAAAATGGAACAGAATCAGCAGCCTGGCTTGAGTCCCAGCACAGAAATCTCCTGATTGTCTAGTTTTAACACTTGAGTTCCAGTGGTACAATTTGATAAATTGGTCATCATTTAGTAAAAAAAAAATAAATAAATAAATAAAAAAAGCTGGCACTTTGTCTTTGATGTGAACATCGGATGTGTATTTTTTTCTGGAAATGTCACAAGTTGGGCAGTAAATTGGATTTGTACTATTCCAAGGCCAGTCCAAACTGCCAACAGTAAACAAAGAGTACTTCCTGTGGACACTCATACTTCAGACTCCGTAGTGGACTAAGTATACACCTGGAGTTGGTCTTAAGCATTTAATTGAGAAAGGTTTCAGCTGTTTTAAGGAGTATTTACTGTAAAAGAAGTGCAGCTGTAATTCCCGCCAGCTGGAACGCCTCTCTCCGCTCTTAACAAATACCTCTCCTACATCAAACACTGTACATCATCTGTCTGCCAGTGTCATACATAGGGGCAGATTAATCTGCTCTTTCACTTCAGTAATCTAAGCAAAAGAGATGGCTGGACCAGAGAAAACAACAGAGAGAGAGAGAGAGAGAGAGAGAGAGGGAGAGAGGGAGAGAGAGAGAGAGAGAGAGAGAGAGAGAGAGGTCACGTAAGTTGAAACTCACCATGGTGTCTACATGTTTGAGAGGGAGGTCACTGCTCGGTGCCTGATCAGAGAAGAGACAAAAACAGAGAGAAACAGAAGGGGAGATCAATACCTGCAACAATCCATACCTCGCAAACTCTTATTATGTTATGTTGTTTTAAGAGTGGGGGAAAGAAAATCGTAAAACATATGTTTGTGATTTTCTTTGGTAATGTAAATAGATTATTTCCCCCAGAATTGATATTCATTTTTTTTCCCCACTGATTCACCTGAATATGTTCTGTTTATACGGTACTACTTATGCAACTACATTATATCCGTTTCCAGCAAAACAGAGCGAAAGCAGAAAAATGCAGAAAATCCATGTTATGTTCTTCTTTACACATGAAATAAATGTCAGACTGACTGACTGACTGACTGACTGACTGACATGTGATGTGCATTCTTCTTAGAAAACAATTAGCTTTTAGAAGTGCATTATTCAACTTTTGTTTTTGTTAAAAAAGGAAAAGAAAATCACAATACTCTATTCTATGGAATCGCAATACTTCTAGAATGGCCATTAATGAAAACCGCAATACAAATACTACAAATACAAATCAGCACCCATGTATCGTGAAAGAATTGAAGCGGGAAGAAAGGCATATCGTCCCGGCCCTATGTTGTGCCATGTCACATCATCTCCTCTCATGCTGTGTGGAAGATACGCTCAGCGCCATTCTTTGCCCTAATGTGGCCTGGAGCAGAGTGGTGCTCCACCTTGAATGCGTGGGACCATCTATAATCCCTCGGTGCAAATATTTACACAAAGAGACAAGTCTGCTTCCATTAGCCAAGACCAGAGAGTCCATCCGTGGAACTCTCATTTTCAACGCCATATACAGCTATGGACATAGACAGAGAGAGAGAGATACAACTATGGACAGAGAGAGAGAGAGAGAGAGAGAGAGAGAGAGAGAGATACAGCTGGACAGAAAGAGAGAGAGAGAGAGATACAGCTATGGACAGAGAGAGAGAGAGAGAGAGAGAGAGATACAGCTATGGACAGAGAGAGAGAGAGAGAGAGAGAGAGAGAGAGAGAGAGAGAGAGAGAGAGAGAGAGAGAGAGAGAGAGATACAGCTATGGACAGAGAGCGAGAGAGAGAGAGAGAGAGAGAGAGAGAGAGAGAGAGAGAGAGAGAGAGATACAGCTATGGACAGGGAGAGAGAGAGAGAGAGAGAGAGAGAGAGAGAGTGAGTGAGAGATACAGCTATGGACAGAGAGAGAGAGAAAGAGTTTTTAGAGAGTTCTTCTGTTCTTATGCTTTGGCAACACAGATGTATTGATTTTATCATGTCAATAAAGCAAACTGAAATTGAAAATTGAGAGAGAGAGAGAGGGAGAGAGAAAGAGAGAGAGAGCGAGAAAGAGAGAGAGAGGAACAGGCCAACAGAGACAGAAGGGGAGAGAGAAATAGGGGACAGAGAGAAAAGTGGATGGATGTCTAGGCAGGGCCGGCGGGGGGTATAGCGGGAGAGAGATGGGGGTAAAGAGAGAGGTTCATGGCAGAGAGCAGAAGAAGAAAACATCAGAGCGATCCATGATGTCATGAGCTTGGTAGTCTGGGGCTTCGCTAGCCCCAGACTACCACACACGCACACGTTACTTATATCCATTCAAATCCAGTCTAGGCCTGTCTTGAAACTATCAGTCATATCTATATGTAGCAAAGAGGACAGTAAGTAAATGACTCGTGGCACTTTTCATTGCAGCAAAATTGCAGATGTTGTACATGGTCTCCAACAAATGAGTGCACCCTGAATGCAGCCAGGATGGATGTACAGTTGGAGTTTGATCTATTGGATCCCTGTCTCTGTAGATCTTCCTGGTATGGAGTAGAGCAGAGATCTTCAACAGGGGGTCCGGGACCCCTAGGGGGACCCAGTCCTCAACGCAGCGGCTGCAGGTTCAATTCCGACCTGCGGCCCTTTGCTGTATGTCATTCCCCCCTCTCTCTCCCGTTTCCAGTCTAAGCTGTCCTGTCAAAAATGAAGGCCTAAAAATGCCACACACAAAAATATCTTTGAAAAAGAAACAGCTGGGCATTGTAGTTTTTAGCAAACGTTACTCAAACAGGAGTAAATCTAAAGTGCATTTGCTGGGGACTATTTTCAGCTGTGGATTAATACACATTCAACAAAGGCAGCAGGACGGTGTATGTGGGACTGACTTAGAATAAACCACAGTGTGTGTTGGTGTGTTTTCAATACACAATGGCACCGAGGAAGAAGATACTTCAGGCTTTGGATACACAGACACTGTCACCAGACTTATCCTTTTAAAGGTCCCATGACATGGTGCTCTTTGGATGCTTTTATATAGACCTTAGTGGTCCCCTAATACTGTATCTGAAGTCTCTTTTATATAGGCCTTAGTGGTCCCCTAATACTGAATCTGAAGTCTCTTTAATATAGACCTTAGTGGTCCCCTAATACTGTATCTGAAGTCTCTTTTATATAGACCTTAGTGGTCTCCTAATACTGTATCTGAAGTCTCTTTTATATAGACCTTAGTGGTCTCCTAATACTGTATCTGAAGTCTCTTTTATATAGGCCTTAGTGGTCCCCTAATACTGTATCTGAAGTCTCTTTTATATAGACCTTAGTGGTCCCCTAATACTGTATCTGAAGTCTCTTTCCTGAAATTCAGCCTTGGTGCAGAATTCCAGCCACTAGAGCCAGTCCCACAATGAGCTTTCCTTAGGATGTGCCATTTCTGTGTCTGTAGCTTTAAATACTTTTGAGGAGGAGAGAGGGGGGGAGGGGGTGGGGGTGTGGCCTTGACCAACTGCCACTTTACTCGTTTTCAAGCCATGATGTCTCTCTCTCTCTCTCATGGGTGGGCCAAATTCTCTGGGCGGGCAAAGCAGAGAAAGGGGAGGTAACCTTCCTCCTTATGAGCTCATAAGGAGGAGATTCCAGATCGGTCCATCTGAGCTTTCATTTTCTCAAAGAGAGCAGGATACCCAGGGCTCGGTTTACACCTATCACCATTTCTAGCCACTGGGGGACCATAGGCAGGCTGGGGGAACTCATATTAATGTTAAAAAACCTCATAAAGTGAAATTTTCATGCCATGGGACCTTTAAGCACAGAACACCCAAGAGTTATGCTGTCAAATGTTGGAAATCGTAATTGGGATCGAAGCACTTCATAGAGGAAACCTCCTCCATGGTGGTGATCAATGGACAGTACCCACACAGAGAGCTGCACTGTGACACAGAGGATGCTCTGCTTCTGTACAGAGCTTTAGTGGAATACAAACAGTAAATGCAAAGAGTCAATTATAGTCTGGCTGTGCAGGCCCCAGAATACAGTCTAAACGCCCAGAGTAAACCACCAACCAGGGAGAGAATGAGAGAATTTGGATTCATCCTGACCAGTGCCATTACAAACTTACAACGTTTAAAAAAAACAACACAGAATAAAGGGAATGCTGATTACATTACCAAAACCATTACCAAGGCAGCACAATTGGAATTTTTTACTTGATTTCAAATCATAACCATCTGCTTTTGCTACCAGGTAGATGTGTCACTGTGTGTTGTTGTATATCAGACAAATAAAAGACAGATTTGCTTCAAGGAAAAGGAAAACCAGACTGATGTTCAAGCCTCTAAATGCAGACTATGGATATGCTCGGAGGTCAAAATGTGCAGCCGCAGGCATTCTCACACAAATAGAGCCTATTGTGTGCACACCCAGAAAAACACACACAGACACAAACAATTCTCACAATGATATATTCTAACATGTGCGTTTCCGTTTTGTACAATTGCAGCCAGATGGCCGGAGTGTGTGTCTCTGTGTGTGTACTGTCGTTGGGGCTTGCAACTAATTCAGAAAGCATGAGAAAGCCTGGGAAGTTGTGTATCAGCAAAATAGTCCACAGAGGAAGTGTTTGCCGTTTCTCTTAGCCCTCTTCAAAGGAAAACAATTGAAGGGGAAGTGTAGCACTTAGTCAAGTAATGGTATCATTTCTTTTAAATCATTTTTAAGACAAGTCTTGCAAGCCACGCACAATAAATCTCTGTCTAACACCAATTACAAAGCCAGGATTGGATCTTGGCTTTTATAGGCTGTTTATTTCACAGACTCAAATGATGAGAAATTGCTGTGTCATAGTGCCTTTGAGACTAAAGTCAAGAGGTAAATCTCCAGGGCCCAGGACTGTGTTCAGAGTCAAGCGAATGTGTGCTGCTGACCAATAACAGAATGTCTTGTCAGTGCTTTGAGGGGAAGAGAGAGCCAAAGAGTCCAAAACAGAGGAAGGTGGAAGTAGTTCCCCGAGAACAAAATTCACACGACACAGCACAGAGAGCATGTTAGCCATTGGGGCGCCACACCAGCTAGCTCAGCGACTAGTGTCACCAAGCTTCTAGTCGCACTTTGCCAGACCTTCCTACACAGCGCTGTGGAGGAGGGTCTGGCTAGTCCACACAACATTTAAAAAAAATTGCAGACCCACCCCCCTTAGAATACACTTATCTCTCCAACTACAGATACTGGTTGGACAGTAATCCTATCAATTTAAAAGAAGAGAAGAAAAACATTATCCATTCAAGATACTCAGGTTGTTTGTTTTTTGGACTCAGAGCCGTGCCATTACCTGGAGCCAAGTCAGCTGAGCATCATATTGCATTTGTTCTCATGAGAAGAGCTAAATACAGGCTGTTGATCTCTCATGTGGTAGCAAAATAGTAACAGACATAAAAATAGACCCAACAGTATGATAACATTTTGTTCAGCATTTCCTGCTTCATCGCTCAGAATGAATAAATCTGGGAGTTGTTGTTGATCACTACCAATGATGAAAATCACTCACAGGTGTTTACAGCTGCATTCTGTCACAGACGTTTACTGATACCGGCCCCTACTTTGGACAACTTCTACCAATGTTAATTAAAGGAACAAACCGGTTTATTAAAGTGCTTTCCCTTTTATATAAGGAAATCTCCAGCTGGGCGCCTGGGTAGCTCTCCTGGTTTTTTGCTGCGTGTCATTCACCCTCTCTCTCCCCTTTTAATGTCTTCAGCTGTCCTATAAACATAAAGGCCTAAAATGCCCCAAAATCAATCTTTTACCTGTGTTACTGTAGTGCCGTCTACCTGCCGTAAATTGTTTTGTGACTTTGAGGGGAAAATCGGACCTGGGCAGAGGCATTAATAAGAACGATATAGAAATAGCGTAGTCTCATTTGCTGTTACAGGCCATTTATGATCAGATGGAAAAATCACAGAGTTTCAGAAACATTAAAAAAAAGTTACATATAGTCTCTTTAAATGTGGTTTTATTTTTTTTTAGTTTTCCCCCATCATTTGTATCAGCTACGATGACATTGAACCAAAGTAAACACCACAGTAATTGCTGAGATTTGGGGACATGGCGAGTTTAAAATAAAATAACACAAATCAAGAAACATGAGAAGTCAGTTTACCCTAGTGTGGATCAACGGAAGTACATTGCCAGGATGAGCCTGGAAATGTCGAAGTTGTGAAGAAAATTTGGATTGTGCAACAAGGCAGGCCTGCTTGGATCTTTCAGGGAATGACTGTAAAGACTTACAAAGAATATCTTCACAGCATTTAATCTCTAACTGGGAGGTTTTGGGACATAGTGGTGGGATTACTGTGGACGAAGTACACGCGGAGATACACTAGTAAGAGCTAATGAGGTTTAACCATGTATCCAGCTAATTTAAATAGCTCAAGGTACTGTATTGCAGTGTTTCCTCTATGTTGATATTACCGCGGCGGCCCGCCACAGTATCAGAAATAGGGCAGACGCACAACAGGGTTTCCGCTATGTACACCGCACACCGCCGCTCCTTCAGCTGTTTATGAAAAGTCATGGAGTCGTAATTACACGACTCTGCAGAGCCGTCTGCTCTACTGAACTCAAGCGAACTGTCATCCGCTCTCTCCCCCCTTAGGGTGAGCAACTGGAACAGTGACAGGACGTCATCACTCGCGAAGTCATGGCAACCAAATAAACAACAGGGCGAGTACTACTTGTCACTCAATCTTAGGCAAAGTGACAAACAGCGACGAAAGCCGCGACATAAAATCCGCACTCACGCGGGTCCCGTGAAATATGACAGCTACAATTGATTGGAAAATAGCATTGTGGACACTGAAGTTGATGAATTTACTGTTTATCAGACCCCAGATGAGACAAGAAGCTAACGTTAGAGATGTTCACAGGTCATTTTTTGCAAGTCGAGTCTCAAGTCTTTGAGCTCAAGTCCAAGTCAAGTCTTTGAGGGGCAAGTCCAAGTCAAGTCTCAAGTCTTTTGCCACAAGTCCAAGTCAAGTCTCAAGTCTCTGGTCATCTGATCTGTCCCTAACACTGTATTGTTAAATCTTATGAATTCAAAACATGTCCTGTAGCTATCCAGACAGTACAGTATCAAAATCAGTTGTAGGAGAACTTTATGGGGTCTACTTAACACATCCCTCTAGCCCTCAGACCTGGTGAAATATTAACCTAAGTCTGTCACATCATATGGATACAACTATAAAGATACAATGTGCCTGTTCCCAGCATAAGCACAACACTGCGATGGTTAGCTTGTTACCTGTGGTGATATATGCTAAATGTAACGCCTCTTTCACTAAACAAAATGTCTAATGTCAAAGTGGAAATCAAGAGAATAGTGGCAGCGCCACATCAGTTACAGAACAACATGCATCTCAGTGTCAGTCCAAATTACACGCAATAAGCAGTTTGAACTCACTAATGTAATGCCATTTATTTTCTAAGTGTTAGTACGCTCAGTGAAACTGAGTCCAGCGCGAGGGAGATCCGACTCAGAGGAGGAGAGGTTAGTGAGGCCAGCGTCTCCACGGCAGGTGACAGTGCGCACGGATCCGCTGCACCACGCATGGATGAAATAATGAAATAGTAAGTAGGACTACAGTAACAGAAATATGTGCAGAATTAAGACAGTCAAGACGGCCCAGTGTTTGGTGGACACCTTGGTACACCTTGTTCACTTAATAGTCTACAAATCCTCCACGAGATCAATTACGCATCACAAGAGTTTGCCCACCCGACACAGCGTTTGTTCCTGGGGAGATGGATCCGTGCGTCCCGCCTCCTGTGCAACTACTAACTATAAAGATACAATGTGCCTGTTCCCAGCATTAGCACAACACTTTGCGATAGTTAGCTTGTTACCTGTGACGATATATGCTAATGTAACGTCTCTTTCACATTAGCGTGTGAGTGACTGACCTATTTAGGTGCCTTTTGAGATGCCTGATGAAGTCCGACGTTGTTGATCCGGATCATTTATCTTGGTGCCACACACCTTGCATGTAGCTGTTAGCTTACCGCCACTGTTTACCAAGTTATTGAAAGCAAAACTAATGACAAAAGGTACAACTCCGGGAGGACTTGGTGTCGCCATCCTCAATGCATTTTTTTTAATATGTGAGTGCGCGCACATAAGGCATAACGCATGCGTTACGTTGCACATTATGGCAAAGGGCAGGGGACGTGCAGCTCGTCATACGTTTCCCCCTGTATATGCGCCAATAAAAGAAAATAGAAATACATGAATAAATTTAGATTTAAAAAGCAATAATTGCATGAAAACAGGTTGTTGACGAGTCTCGAAGCTCGAGTCCGAGTCAAGAGGCGTTTTCTTTTATGGGGTGCAAATGTTCCACCAAAACAAGTTCCTTCCTGATACTATTTTGTAGAACCACCGTCACAGCGTCTTGAGCATAGCGCTGCCCAAGACGATTGTGATTGGTTTAAAGAAATACAAAAATTCTCCTATCCCAGAATGCATCTGTGGTGGAGCCAGACCTTACTCCACAGTGCTGTGGAGATAGGTCTGGCAATGCAAGACTAGTTTAGCCAGATCCAAGTGTTTTTCCATCGCAGGTCCTTTTTATTTTATATCGACAGCATCATGTGGTCCAGCAGGGGGCTATTGAGGGCATCTAAGTAGGTCAAATGTTTGGATATTACTACACAATTAAACCTTTTACCCCCCACACCTCCTCTAAAGAAACTTTTTGTTTTGCTCATATATGCTTGCTTATGATATTTTAGTCTTCAATGCACGGGGAAAACAGTATGTGCGGTAAGTGCAGTAGGTCAAAGCAGGAAGTGGGTCTGTGAACTGGGGTTGATGTTTACACCGGACAGTTTTCGAAGTTATTTGACTGTTCACCCGCGTTTTCTCTTCCAAATAAGTTTAGCTAACATGAGGGTTTCTTCACAACCTGTGCGATAGCTCATGTTTCCTGCCCCATCTGACTTCTTGTCAGTGATGTCACCAGTGTTCCCAGAGCAAAGCAATTAAGCTGGTGAGCAATGTTCTTATTACTAAACAGAATCATAGCCAAACCTACAAAAAAAAAAAAAGACCCAAGTCGTAATAAATTGGAATCTCTCTTTATTACCCTTTTAAGCTGCACATTAGCAGACCCTTCAAGAATACAACACATACAGCTTATTTACAGACAAGCTATTATTACATTCAATAGGTCTGAGTTTAGGAGCCGTCATGCTTTGTTACATGTTCGAGTGTCCTTACAAAAACTGCGGCGCGAAAACCCACAGCTGATGAGAGACCATGGACACAGCCACGTGTCTGTCTCCTATCTAGAAGCACAGCATTTTAGAGTGTGACTTTCACCCACAGCGCTTTATCTCTGCCAACGCCGTACCATGTGCTTTCTTTCACATGAGCACAGTGGCTCCTTTGACCAATTTACCAAATTATAGCCCACTCCTTTAGGAAGGCAGAGGTAGCTAGCATGCAGGGAGTTTCCCCCCCTAAACGTAGCTCAAAGCAGGGCCTCTGGGGAAATGACACAGAGCTAAATATAAAGCTCTGTGCATCTTTAGAGCTCGAGACACAGCCCATTTAGCTCGGCCCAGCCTGCTCAGTGTGGACAGCGGAGTGGTTAAAATCACTGCTTTGGGTGTGTGAGTGTGGGTGTGAGACGTGGAGAGAGAGAGAGACAGGAAACAGACAGCATTGATTGTGTGTGTTGGAACGATTCAGTGTTTACGTTCAGTCAGGGAGCTGAGCACGCAGTAACTGATTCCCAGTGTGAAACTGAACGAAAGAAAGAAAACCCTTAAATTATTATTCATAGCTATACTGTATATATGGCAGGGATGCTCTCAAGTCTCTGAGCTAGAGTCCAAGTCAAGTCTCAAGTCTCTGAGCTAGAGTCCAAGTCATGTCTCAAGTCTCAAGTCTCTGAGCTGGAGTCCACATATTTAGCATTCTTATGTTTGAGCCTTGTTGTCTGAAGTGTTTGAAGCCAAAGATGAATGACCCAGCAGCTGCCGGTGCCGTGGACATGTTTGTTGTCCTCTCTCACGTGTAGCCGCGCGCAGCAGATACGTTACATATCACCTCACCAGACGTTTCCTAAAAATAAAGATTGTTCACGAGTCCCGTATCTTGAGTCCGAGTCGAGTCTGAAGACTTTTGAGGACGAGTCTCAAGTCAATGTGCGTGCAACTTAAGTGCGACTCGAGTCTGAGGACGTTTTCACACATTAAAGTCCGAAACAAGGTCCGGACCAAGGTTCATGTTTTTGTTACATTGTATACATTTGATCCGGTAAGTTTTGGTTTCACACTGCAGTTATGCAAGCGCACTAAAGATCTATACGTGACAAAACTACGTCCTGTCGTCATCACATACGTGAGCTGCGTCTCCAGATACTGATAATTGATTGGTTTGTAGACGGGCTTCCCCGTCCTCTCGTATCTTCTCTCTGTGTCGGAGTTTTTTCAGCTGACTGCTGCTCTCCCCTACTGCCGTGGCTTTTTTTGTTTTGTTGTGATGTTGAGAAGCAAGACACGGGAACTTTCTGGAGAATTTATTCAGAGACAAACGGAAACCTACACTGTACATTTACTACCACTTAACAAATAAACTGCTGATGTATTCTCTGCTTTGATAGCCGACAGCTGTCTGCTCTGAGCGCATTCACCGTCACTCTCACTCTCTCATGTAGCCTACACACTAAGCACCGAGCTACTGTATTCCTTAAAGGAGCTATTCCCCGGTCTTGTAACACAAGGAGAGCCTGCCAGAGCTTCTTGTATTTGGTCCGAAAGTCCGAACCATCCAAAAAATGCTTTCACACTGTAAACGAACCGGACCACGGTTCAGTTTGGTCCGGACCGAGACCACCTCTTTTGGTCGGACCAAAATTTGGTCTTTTGATCCGGACCGTGGTCCGGGGGAGGTTTCACACCTGTAATTTTGGTTCGGATCAAACTGAAAAGTCCGAAAGTCCGGACCAAATGAGGTATGTGTGAAAACGCCCTAAGTTTCTGCTGTTGTTTTCAGAGTATATCCTTATGTCTATACGTGTGTGTGAGTCAGAGTAAGGGTGTGTGCCGAGTGCCACTCATCCTTTCCTCTCCCCCTACAACCCCCTCCTTCTCCCTGAACACAGGACAATTCTTTGGGATCTAAAGCACACAGCATGTGCACTGGCAGCAGCAGCAGAGTGGCTACGCTAGCAGCTCTGCTCCTATGTTTGCACTGCATTTTGAACAATCGCCCACACTTAGAGAGCTTAGTGGTCTTAGACGTGCCTCGATGTGCTTGTGTTTCAACTAAGCTGCTGGAATGATGCAGAAAGAAACTTTAATTCCGTCTTAAATGGGAAATGATGCAGCATTCCTCACTGGTAATGACATGAAAAGATGAAAAATGCAAAATTCACAAAACCAGAAAAAGAAAGTCTACATTTTGACAGTGTTTTCTCATGTAGGCGACTGGTTCATGCCATAACTAAAGTCCCCCAAACAATGCAGGATGAGGAAAGAAAGAAATAGTTACTGTTTGGTTCTTCTGAGATGCCACTTACTGATCAGTCTCGAATGAAATTACATTTGAAAATAAATTCTGATCATGTTTTAATCCACTGGGAGCACCAGCTGTTGTTCTGGCAACTTGTAATAAAAATAAAGAAATACTGAATCTAGGGCTGCAACTGACGATTATTATCTCAATTAATTGATTAGTTGTTTGGTCTCTAAGATGACAGAAAAATGTGGATCAGTGTTTCCTAAAGCCCAAGATGACGTCCCCAAATGTCTTGTTTTGTCCACAACTCAAAGATATTCAGTTTACTGTCACAGTGGAGAGTAGAAACTAGAACATATTGACATTTAAGAAGCTGGAATCAGAGACTTTGACATTTTTTTCTTAAAAACTGATTAATTGATTATCAAAATAGTTGGCGATTTATTTAATAGTTGACAACTAATCGATTCATCTTTGCAGCTCTAACTGAGTCAACGTTAAAGTACTAGCTCTGATTGTCTTAATGCCATGGTATGGGAGTTTCCCCTTTGTGTTAAACACTATCCATCACAGTGGGCAGCACGGACTGACAGATGAGACACAGGACACCTGTAGAGGCTCCGAGCTGATATGTCCAACAGTGCCTTCTAGTGGGAATAAACACAAACTGCAGGCTTTGATACAAGTTGAAATACTAATAGTTTACCTGAAGCCTCAGTCCTTCACAGTACAATTCATTCAGACACTGTCACTCTGCGCTGCTGGGAACAGCAAACAGCTATACGTCACTGACGCTGAAAGTCAATTTAAAGTCTAAATGATGCTCATTCCTTCAGTGACAGAGCTTTTTTTAGTTTCTATACTTTTACCAAGTGGGTTTACTGTGGATGTGTTTGTGCCTTCAAAGTAAAAGCGCAGCTGGCAAGAGCTTTGAAAAATGTTTTCCCCCGTCTAGTGGCTGCCTAAAAAAGGCAATCCTGCTTCACTAGAGCATAAGCCACCCCGGAGCTAATTCCTGCTTGGTTTAAAAGATGCAAGATGTACTGATTAAACCTTTTAAAAAAACAAGAGGAATGTTTGCTGTCACCTGAAGGAGGTTGCTGGTTCACTGTAGTTTTCAGTGTAAATCATTCAAACATGCATTATGCTTTCTTCTCCCTCAAGAAAAAACTTGATATAGATATAGGGATATTGAGACATATTTCCCTCCCAGAAGAGAACAACGCCCCCCCATGGGCCAGGTAAACCAATATCGCCGTATTAATGATGAGAAATGTTTTCTGATATTGATTAACAACATGGCAAATGTATTCAAAATCACATGTAAAAGAATCAAACTGATGAACACAATGAACGGTCTTCTACTTTTAAAGCCGACGTTAACATTTGTCAAAACGTCAAATGTGTAAAACAAAACTTGAGTTGTTATTTTTAATCACAATTCCCCTTGAATCATCCATATGGACAACTGCATTTTGTAAAATCAATAACGCAGCCTACTCATAACACCTTGATAAGTCAATACTTAAAAAAAATACAAAAATTCGACTGCTTCATCTTCATCTGCTTCATTAGTCTCAATGACACACGAGCGCGCGCGCACACACACACACACACACACACACACACACACACACACACACACACACACACAGCTGTTCCTCTCTCATGCTCTGTGGTCCTTCATCTGCAGCTTTCACACAGCCATGTCCCAGAAATGTAAACAGAATGCTGGGGCAGGAGGGGCTGGGTGGGCCTGTGTGTATCCAGGGTTTGGGGTTAGTAATGGGGTTGGAGTGTGTATGCTTGTTCCCGTTCCCACCCCTCTTGGGGTAGAGGGGCTTCTAAAGTGCCAGGGATCCCTCAGGACCAGATGAGAGGAGAGAGTGGACAGTCCTCGCTGTGGGAAATATCCCTGAGCCGTCTGTGACCCTAAACCACCTCTGCCTTCTCTGTGTTTGTCCCCAGGCTTGTCCGTGTCCCTTTCCCTGTCCCTGTCCCTGTCCCTGTCCCTGTCCATGTCCCTGTCCCTGCTCCTGCTGATATGACCGGACCGCTCACTCTGTTATGTAACCAAAAGCCTTCGGCAACATGTGAACGAGGAGAGACTCTGCAGAGAGACTCTCGGCAACTGCCAGCCATTTTTACTCCTCCTGTGTGTGTGTGTGTGTGTGTGTGTGTGTGTGTGTGTGTGTGTGTGGAGAGGGTCTCCTCAGTCACACACACACACACACACACACACACACACACACTCAAACCTAAACAAGTCACTCTTTCTCCTCCACTCTTAATATTTCAACTCTGCATATGTCCCAATATGGTAATAACACTGAAATATCATGAAAATAACCCTAAGAAAAAGTGAAAGGTTATTGTGCAAGCCTTATCTAGGCTACTGCTACTACTTTATCACTGCAATGTTTGTTTTTCATTTCTCCGGCCTGACTGAACTCCTCAGGCATGTTAAATCTCAGATGTTCTGTACATTATGCAATCCAAGCAATGTGTGCAATGTAGTTAATAGCTTAAATGACAAAATAGGTTGTATGTCATTGCCTTTCAAACTGCTATAACAAAAATGAATCACGAGTGTGGGTGTGAGTCTTGTGATCTGTGGGTTAGGAGGATCCCGTTAGGCACAACAAAAGTCTAAAACTAAAGTCCTATTCATGCTTGCTGCATCTGTGTGGCCAGCATGCTCTAGAGAAGCTAAATTGTCACTTTCTTCGAAGAGAGGCTGTGCAAGAAGATCTATCGCTACGCACGCCTTTATAATTCATCTTTGTCTGTCTTTACAAAAAACAGATTGATTCCTTTTCTTTTTCCAGCCAAATACAACCACAACAAAAGCTCTTCTACTTGATGTTGTGAGGTCACCAACTTCATTTCCAGTGAAAGATATCTTGCAGCTTACATGCAGCGGTGGAAGAAGTATTCAGAACTAAAAACTAGTAACTGGTAACTAAAGCTGTCAGATGAATGTAGTGGAGTGAAAAGTACAATATTCCTCTCTGAAATGTAGTGGAGTAGAAAGTGGCATGAAAAGAAAAGACTCACGTAAAGTACAAGTACCTCAACATTTGAACATAAGTAAAGTACTTGAGTAAATGTACTTAGTTACATTCCACCACTGCTTACATGTCTGCAGCTGTTTGCGTCCATACTGGAGTAGAACAAACCTTAAGAGTCTACAGCCACAGTAGCAGCACTGTGAGGCTTCACTTAGGCACAGCGGTGCTTTGAGCGAAGGATGCTGATGTTTAGCACGTATAGCATTTACCTTGAGCCATGCTGCTTACATGGCTGATTACTTCAGGGAAAGATTGTTGTCGTGGCTAAAAGAAACCAACAGTGACTGTTGGTAGGAAGTCTCACTGTACAGCAAACCACCTAACCAGCCTAAGACATTGTTTCTGTACCAGTGTCATACTACTTTTCCTTTTCAACTGAGAGACAACTATCATCATTTGCATCCACCATTCGTCAGTAAACAAACCAATGCCGTTTTTTTTCTGTCTGGGACGGTCCCTTTAAGTTAGGCAGGTGAGCAAAGTATTACTAAAGCTTGGGTGGCACTAGTCTATATCGACGACGTTCCACTTCTGGGATTGTTCCGACTGCTCCTCAGATCTCTGCAGGGTAAATCCAGACAGCTAGCTAGACTATCTGTCCAATCTGAGTTTTCTGTTGTACGACTAAAACAACTTTTGAACGTAAACATGTTCCACCAAAACAAGTTCCTTCCCGAAGGCACAGCACCGCCCCAGACGATTGTGACTGGTTTAAAGAAATGCCCATAACCCAGAGCACGTTTTTCTTCCCATCCCAGAATGCTGTGTGGACTAGCCAGACCCTCCTCAGCAGCACTGTGGAGGAAGGTCTGACAATGCGAGACTAATGGCGCTTTTCCATTACGTGGTATACCTGCTCGACTCGCCTCGACTCTACTCGCCTTTTTTGGTTTTCCATTATGAAAAAAAGTACCTGGTACCTGCTAACAGGTACTTTATTTAGTACCACCTCAGTCGAGGTTCCAAGCGAGCTGAGGCGATACCAAAAGGTGACGTGAAAGCAACAGAGGGGGGTGTCCTGAACAAACCCGCCATTTTTAAACAGTTTAGCCAGCTGTGTTTTTTTTTGCTGCCTCCAGCTTTATTTGAAACTAAATGTGTCTTCTGGCAACAACACACCTTCCACGTTCTGTGTGTGTGTCGCGTTAGGTCACAGCAGTTTACTGCGGCGCAGCTATGACGACCAGCCACGCTAAGGCAGTACTAAAATCTGCAATGGAAAACGGACGAACAGTGAGGCGAGTAGAGTCGAGGCGAGTAGAGTCGAGGCGAGTCGAGCAGGTACCATGTAATGGAAAAACGCCATAAGGTGGCACTAAAATACATCACTGTCAAAAGTCTCAGCAGCTGCTGTTTATCAGTTACTAGAGTTTGGAAAGCCTGACATAACTTAGCAGGCTGAATGTGACTATAGTCTGAACCAATGTTTCTTCATACTGTTCTTTCTAACACTGGTAAGAACAATGGAAAGAGTTAATGACAGCCTAGTGTGTTGTAGTCCATTATGAAAACAGGTCATAGTGGATAGGACTGGGATCGTTTTCACTCTCTTAACTGCAACGCATGGTGGGATGACTTTATAAAACTGCAGTTTACAAGCCAAGGTTTGCTTGTAATTCAGCAAAACAAATGAACAATGCATAAAAACAAGGACATGAACTGCACAAACTACACGTTTCAGAAATAAAAAAGTAAAAGAAAGAAGTAAGCTTTAAGATTCTTTTATGAAGGTTTTTTGAAAAAAAATGTGCAGTGCTTTCTCTGCATCAGAGACCAATTAACAAATTGCCTAGGTTGAAGTAATTCTCTAATTAAAGCCCTGTTGATTAATGGAGGAGTGAGGGTTGGGTTGCATTTGGATAATGAATTGTGTCAAACAAGATCGAAAAGAAATGCATCAAAGTGACCTTCTCACTTTAACCCAGTGCTTAACTCGCTCTTTCTATCTTTCCTCCATCTTAGCCGAAGTGGACGCCTGCTGACATCCAGTCTTTTGTAGAGCACCCTTAGGTCTTCTAATCTGTAGTAGAGCAACGCATTCTCAAGGACAGGTTTGTATGATATCGTACAAAAACGCATGCAAAACAATTCATATGATATCCTACGAAGTTACGGTGACCGCCGGCCGGTCACATGACAACCGGTAACATGACAGTTAATTAGCGGTCTTGACAGTTAAATTAAGCCGACAAAATTTTACTGGGAGCCAGCTACAGAGCATGGAGAGCTGCTTTCAGAGGCTGTTGCTTTTGTTGGAGTTTATCCGACAAAAGGTGGTCGTCATGAGGGGACGACAGTTAAGTTTAGGCACCAATCGTGGTCTGGACACCTTTCTGGGACACAAAAACGGGTTTCCTGGGTAAAAGTCTCTACTGCTTGAAAGCCCTGTGTTTTATGACACATTGACAGCAGTCATTGTGGTGCAAACAGCAATAAATACGTGGAACACATACACAGTGCTTTACTTTTCGTAGCTATATGTACGAATTGGTTTATGAGAACAGCCTGAATATATACTGTACATGTACATACACACTTGAAAATGCTGGATTGTCACGTAGAACGCATAAGAAACCATAACGCATGACGCCCACAGCTCTTAGTTCAATATTAAACAGGTTTCTTATGGCCTAGTTTGTACATTCCCAGGGATCTGGGATCATACTGTATACCATTAGAGGATGCCTGATTGGTGCTTGTATACACAGCATAATACAGGGCACATCAGGGAAATATGTTTGGTTCTAAACACAGCGCTAATTGGACCACATCTAGACCATCTCTGCCCTGCAGTTACTCATTACTCAGCAATGTCCTGGCCCTGTTCCCCCACTACACAAGACCAAAAGAAAAAAAAATAAGAAGGTGAATGACGTATGTGTTAGACGTTTGCTTTTCCGAGTGTGTGTGCATATCTTTGCTTGTGTGTGCATGCATTCCTTCTGTGTGTTTCTGGGCGGGCATGTGTTCAGATGTGCAGTCTACCTCACCACAATCCCTAATATCTCTCTCCCTCTCCCTCAATCCCGTCATCCAGCCTTTGTTTGTGCAAAATAAAAAATAAACTATTCCTGGCAGAGCTGGCTCGACATGAGGGCACATCTGAGGAATGCTCCAGCATGCTTCACAGCACGCCGTGCACGTCCAAGTGCAGGGGTCTGGTTGGGGGTACTCACTTCTGTCATCATCATTGCCGTGGTGATCTTCCAACCACACATTATCAATTACAATAAATGGGCTGCCAGTTGGCATCACCTTCCCACGGGGGGGCTGCTTCCAAATTCATTCTGTAGACTCCATAGTTAATAACTAGTGGGTTACTATATTTACATCAAGACTAAGAGGCCGCTAATTTCATAATTACACTCATTTTACTTGTGTACATGCTGGTGCAGTTACATCTGATAACATTTTAGTGTCTTATTTCTGTCAGTTACCGAAGCTGTGGCACCTAGGAACAGACATTGATGTGTCAAAATCTGTGGAATTCCCCTTTAGGCCAACAAGAAGTCATGAAAATGCCCCAAAAAAAAAGGTAAATTTGAACATCTACAATCTACATCTACAAGGTTGTGTGATACGATTTAAAGTCCCACAAAGCCTACTAAATGGTCCTTGCAGTGAGTTTAATCAACTATGTTTGATTTTATCAAAGCTGAAGTAGTTGTTTATACGAGGACAAGTACAGGGAACTGTGGGGCAGTGCACACTCAGTGATTTCTTGCATGTTTCTCACCAATGTTGCAATCATTCACTTCTTCATTTCTTCTTCCACTCTTAATCTTGCAAACAGTACACTTCATCTGAAATCAGTTATAATAGGTTGGGCACCATTATATCAACGTGACAGACTGGGACACAAAAATGTTTCGTAGTGAGCAGTAGAGTCATTCTCAGATTTTGAAAGTCTTGTGATTTGTACTAGGTTTGACTGCTGGTCTGTCTTTGTTCTGTCCGTCATTTGAACCAAGTAAGTCATTTATTTTAGTTGCTTCCAAATCCAAACTACTATCCAAACTAAATTCATATCTGGGGTGAGGGTGGGAGGCAGCTACAGTGCGGACCGAAGACCTTCGGTTGGCAACTGTGGGGGCTCAATTTCGTCCAGACGTGGGCACCAGCGCCTGGGGTCTGATATAGTCTGTTCCCAACAGATCAGCAAACTTTATGTTTGTGATGCCTTTAGCATCGTTATCACTTGGCTTTCGCCCTTTTTGAAGTTAGAGCAACTAGAGGGGTCAAAGGTTATATGACGCCATTGACAGGCGACCAAACGGAACATCCTGCGTCAATGACAAAAAATGACTCTGGGTTTGAACATTGCTGGAAACATTTGGGATAATGTCAGTGCGCAACTAAACAAAATATAACATAGGTGTAGTTGTTTGTAGACATTTTCATGCAGAAATATTTCATATTATATCGTTAAATTGTGTTTAACTAAAGTAAAGTAAAGTGCACCTCTTAGGCCAATAAAAACAGTGGAATCAAAAGGAAGCACTTGTTATTCTTATGCTGAGAAACAGCTGCATGAAAATATCAGATGTTCATTTCATTCAGAATGGAACATTATCATCCGGTAATAAAGCTGTGTGTTTTTTGTAGCTCGTCCCATCTGAGTGGAATGTCTGGATTCTCATAAGAAAAAGTTGTTTTTTTTCCCAAACCTTTTTCTCCGACTAAGTTAATATATGGTCGATGTTGCAATCAGTCTGCACCTGAGTGGGGCAGTAAATCATGCTGGCTTCAGACTGTGAGCGAAGGAATTCACCAAACAAGGTGCTGCGGAGAGCCGACACACACCTCAGGCTGAGGTACTGCTGCTGGGAACACACTCTCGCTCACTTGCTAGCAGGAATGCACACTCGCACGTCCACATACAAACACAAACAGCATCATCCACTTCCTGTCATACGGAGCCACAGCCAGAGGGGTGACACATACTGTATGCCCACGTAGAATCACTTACTCAGAGAAATGAAATATAGCACAGCAGCTTAACACCCTAACCCAGCGTCAGGTGCATAAAAGCAACCTGTGTTCAGTCCATACCTATAGTATTATTATTTCTCATATTCCTCCAATGGCCATGTATTTTAGGCTCTACCAGACAGCATGACCGTTGTTAGCCTTTTAAGCCAGTTTTTTTCCTCGGTGGGAAAGGTATACCACCAAATGTTTTACACCTCAGCTGATCAGCATTTATGAGAGCAATCAGCACCTTTAATGCAGCCACAAAAGCCTCTGGGAAAACTCCTGTTGGCAAGCCAAGATAAAAGAGATGAAATAGAGGCAGATGCCCTGCGGCTTCTATTACCTTCTCTAGACCGAATTACAGTGACATCACCCCAACACAAAAATCACTCCCAGGTAGACAAATGGAGAGATGTGAAATCGGCAAACTCGTTCATTTCTGTTGTCATTTTCAGCTGTAACTGTCTGAAGTTTAACATGGGCTTTTTTTTCATATACTGGGCTGCTTTGCTAGCACCTTTGATAAACCAAATCTAGCGTTACAAACAGCAACATCTCACAGTCGGTCGGACTGACTGCTAGTTTGGGTGGTGTCATTTCCTTTAGTCTGTGGCCCAACAGGTAAATTAGCGTTAGTGAAAGTGTTGACACATGAAAGCATCAAAAAGATGAAGAGTATATTCACTTGTTTTTCGCCCCCGTTTGCTCAGCGCCGTTAAAACAACTTCACTGACAATATTTGTCTCGTAGCAACTTGAAGACGATTGTCACAACACTACATGTTGGCCTCCACATGACATATACACAAAGCTGCTACTTTTTAGAGCAAATGGTCAGAGCTATCAGCAGAGAAGTAGCTTTAACAGACTACAGGTTAAGTCAGGGAGGTGTCATGTTTATGTCATATGGAGGCCAATGTGTAGCGTGGGAGGGTGTTCATTTCAGAAACCAAAGAGCTTGGTTCCAGAGCAGCCCTTTAGCGAGAAAAAGAACATCTTGCACATCTTAAACAGATGTCCATGTAGAAAGCCTCTGGTGCGAAAGCATCTGCAGAGGATAATAACATGTTCTTGCTTGATCACTTCAGCTTTTATGAAAGAAAAACAAGACGTTTCGGGAAATATTTTCTCTGCACAAAAAGAGTGCAGGGGGATATTTGCTTTGGGTTGACAAGCACCCAAAACCATTTAAACACACAACATATGAGAAAGAGAGCGAAGAAATCATCTCTGTGTCTAAAACGGCTCCTAATGCCAATACCAAATAAGGCAACAGAGCAAGCATGTTTTTTATTGCCCTTGCAAAAATCACTTCAGACTCAGACTCAAACACCAGAAGACGTCATCATGATAGCAGATTCAAGGATACGGCTTTTTTATTTACCTTTCTTATCCAGAGGATTTTTTGATTTCCAATAGATCCGAAACCCCAATCCAAATTCCCTTTATTTATTTCAGAAAAAAAACAACTGTCAAACAATGGTTAAGTCGAGTAAAGTCTGGTTTATTTATATAGCCCTAAATCACAAGTTTGTCTCGGGGGGCCTCCAGATAATGGTCCATTCTGCACAATAGTAACTACCTTGTTAGTGGAGCTGATAGAGGCTGTTACCTTCCAACCCTGTTTGCAATAATTCTTTACCAGGAAGGACCCTGTAATGCCTGCTGAGCACATACAGCATGGAAGCAATTACTAAAACATAACAAACTAAAAAGTGTTACTCACCAGCTCATAGTTTGTTGCTGGAACACAAGATGAAGACACCTAAAAACAAAAATAGAACTCGTCAGTCATATTGTTGCTTGTTTGCAGTTATTTTATTACATGAACATTATAAACAGCAATGGATTTGTAACATTCCTAACATTTAGGTGAGGCTTTATGGATTCATGTCATCAAAGTGCCCCCGACATGCCGCCAATGTTGTACTCCATGGCTAATGTATATGCAGATGCAAACCAGAATGGAGGGACAGGCTTCACTTAAAGCTACACAAGTCGGTATTTTGATATTAACAATGTAACTTTTAAAGAAAAGATGATTCACACATCCAAACAGTTGTGCTGTGCAGTTGCGTAGGACAAAAAACAAGGACTTGAAGAAAGAGAAAATTCCGCACACTGCTCTTGCTGCAGCATCACCATTTATTAAAGAGCAGTGTGCGGGATTTTCTCTTTCTTCAAGTTCATATGAACAATGTAAAAAATGACAATGTGTAATGTGAAAGGGCTCACTCGTAGTGACAACCCCACAGAGAATCATCACCCGACTGCAGTCCTCCTCAGCTCTATGGAGCGTTTTTTTTTTTTTTGTTAGCATCTTTCAGCTCATTGATTTGGTTTTACGGCCCACAACTTTACTGTTTTTAGCTCACTGCTCTCATCAACCTTATTTCCAGTAGCAGTGAAACAACTCTGATTAACCTACTGTACACTACCTACCCAGCAATAAACATCACACAGACACAGTAAGCAACTAGAATCGGCACAGCACAGACCTCCGCCGAGGCAATGCCCTATCTTGCAATGTTAAGGAAAGTGAAAAAGAATTAGTGTATCTGCCCTGTTGTTTGGATCAGCTACAAAGTATATGGGGTATTTCTTTGGCTCATCCTACACCCTCCCACCAAGTTTCATGAAAATCGGATCCTGCTGGCAGACAGACAAACAAACCGAACCGAAAACATAACCTCATTGGTGTAGGTAACAAGCTGGTAAGCATTTATCATCCAAAGAGCCAGATGAAAAAATAGATGACTACATGTTGGCCATATCAACGCTATAAAGGTCAGTGTTGTGTTCACAGCAGCTTGTTGTGCTACCCCCAAGTGGCCAAAAACCAATGACTACAGCTTTAAATAAGGCTGTTTATGATGTTCTTTGTGTACAGTATGCAGCATTTGCTTCAGAAAAGACAATGTTTAGAATTGGCACTGCTCAATTATTCCCACTACAATAATGACTACAGAACTCAGCTATGCTATCAGGTTTTAAGAACAAGGTGATGACAGAGTGTTGGCACTATAATAACCTGATTGAAAAGCACAACTGTCTTGTCTACCCAACTAGACTCTGATCCTACATACTGTACGATATTGTTTACCACAGCTGAAGTAGCAGCAGATGTTAGTCAGTGTGGTGGGGTTGCTCCAACAGAACTCATGATCTGTCAAGTGCCCGGGCTAATCCGATTACCATCCGACAGTTCCCATAGTCATTATTTAAGCTCGGAGAAAGAGCATGAAGACAGAGGCTGATCAACAGGAAGAACATAATGATAATGGCCTCTAACAGAAGATTCAAATGAGAAAAGATGACTGCTTGATGACGATGAACACAAACAGGATGTCACCACTGATGTTTCCTTCCTGTGCATGTCTGCATTGTGTCCCTTTGCTCCCGTTTCACCATCATTCTTCTGATGCTGCACACTGAAGAAAATCCCTACAAATTAGATTTTTAACCAGTAAGACACGCACGGGCACCATCTCCCCTGCAGATAACTGGCAAACAGCAAACAAAATAACAAGACAGCTTTATGATTCCAGAAGGCTTTTGACTTGTTTGTATCCCTCATCATTCTTTTCTTAACCGTGTCTGTTTTAGCTTTGAAAGATTAGGCCTTGGGCTTATCCCAACCGTTGACCTCCTAAAGCACCTATCATTTCATCACTTACTACTTCTCTGCCACTCTCCTTATCTGAGACTAATTGTGTCATTGCATGAACACAAGACTTCTGCTCTGATGGGGTCTGCTTTTCGTTACCGTTGAAGGAAGCACATTCCGCGTTTGCCCACAAAAAAAATAAAACACAATTTTGGCGCTCTTGAACATATCTTAACTTTATATCTATCTCTATTTACAGAATGTTATTGGGCTGAAATTTGAGTTACACACATACATAATGAATCACAGCTTTGCTCAAATAGTAGATATTTTGGATAATCATTCATAAGCCAATATAGATGTCAGTATTTAAGAGTTAGAGAACTAAGATAACAAAACATTGGTTGATCCCCTTTTTTACATTACCACGTACAATGTGAAAACAATTTTGATCCTTATTATTTTTAATTTATTTAAGAATTAGGACCAATATATGTACTGAGCAGGACTGGCTCAACATATCTTTGTCATTTCTTTACTGCAATGTCTGTTACTTATCAGCCTACATACAGTGTTTGCTGATATGCAATAAGCTAATACTACAGGCTCTAATTCCAACCCCAACCAAGTAATTTGAAACTAACAAAGCCCGACAAACAGCTAGTAAGGTTAAGACATTATCTAACTGGACAATCCATCCATAATGGATGCTTCCAAATCACACTTAACAGACCACTGGATGACTGCCATTGCTATGTTAGGATAATTAGATTCACAAAGTTGAGGATGTGTGAGTCACCTTGGGTCATTAAAGTCTCTTTTTGAGCTTTAACCCCATCTGGAATACAGGAATCTTAACTCCAAACAGGAAATGACCTTTATCAGATTGTTTAGAAGCAGCTGATACACTGATATGAAGAGGCAGTGCCTAAATTTAAAAATAGCTCTGATACACTGGCTGTTTATAGCTTCCCACAAGCTGTGAAATGTAGACTACAAAATCTCCAAGGTGATGGCAAAAAATTAAAATGTTCTTCTGTGACTACTGTCTGTCACAGTTGCCCAACACGTTGTTTCATGTATCCACAGCCTACTCGAATGATTGCATCACAGTGGAATGCGTCTCTGTTTTGGTGAATTTGGTGTGTCTGGAGTTGACAGGATACTGTATCTCCGTCTGGCTCAAATCACCTCCACTACAAGTTATTCTAACCCTCCCTTAACCCCCAAGACCCCCTTCCTACTCCACCATCCATATCACTCCATGCACAACAACAATGTGGCGTTCTTCTCTCAGAGGCCCCGCTCCTGAGGGTGCCCCCTTTCTGCCCTGACTCCTCAGCCCTGGTCAGTGTTTCCACCTGACACTGCATCTGCCCTGCAAGCTGTTGACAGCTACTCCACCTGCAGTCAGAAATCATTCAGTACGCTTGCATGCACACTAGTAGCCAAGTTATGGCCAAGCTTGTGGAGGGTCCTATTAACATGTTTCCACGTGTAATCATCCTGGTTAAAGACATCTGAGGCCTGTACTACGAAGCAAGATTTGGCATTAACGAGGTAACTTCAGGTTCAACCCAGAGTTTAGTGTATCACGATGGTGGATCACTTGTTACCGGGTTCAATCGCCGTGGTAACTTATGCTGAACACCTAACCTGGTCGGGAGCAGGTTATGTTGGAGATTAGAGATCAACCGGTGTAAAAGCACCGCCTACTGACCAATCAATACTCTGTTGATAACGGCATCACCGTTCTTAGAAGATCAGGCGGAGCTCGGTAGGCAGAGAGAGAGAGGTGCGCTCATAAAAGTTAAAACATTTAGAGACCGACAACCCCGTTAACATTCATTTTCTCATTTTCAAGGGGGTCCTAAAAAACACAAATACTAAATTATAAAACACATACAAACAAAACATGTTTATATAGACACTTATAGCCCATACACTCAGAATCGGCATCGCCATTGTTTCTTTTTGTCAAGCCTGTCCGATCTAGCAACTGGAACAAAGGGGGGCGGGACTTAGGAAGGGTCAATTGTAAAATGATTTCTCAAAGAATTAAACTGGACTTCATGGTTTATAATTCATCTTCTAGTTGTAGCCTACCTTGTAGCAACAAGGCCGCACAGAGAACTTTAGTGCTGTCAGTCTAAAGGCACCATAAAGCCATCTTAATGGATACCATGAATCACTACTTTGACTGGGCAAGCTTTAATTCAGAAATTCAACCATCAGATAAACTGGTATGGCTAATTAATGTGAAATTGAATCATGAAATGTGACTTTATAGTGACGACGCGCCAGCAAATGAGAGAAAACATAACACAAAGAGCCACTTCATGAACAAGTCTCCTCTCCAAACATCGAAAAGGCTATGGCAACTGGCATTTGGTTGAATGCCATGTCTAATAAAATTCATTATTTCTATTTGTGGTAAACAGTTAATTATGTTGGCTGTGACATCAGTGACAAGCTAGCCATTGTCGCCAGTGTAATAAAACCTTTTGATGTAAAGGTCAGATTGAGTGGGGAGGTAGTCTGCCCACATCAGAATAGCTCAAATTCTCTATCATGCCAAGTAGTGCACTAATGTAGTCTGGTAAAGCAGTCGCAGCCAGGATCTCCCACAAAACCCAGGGGATATTTATCTAAAGGCAGAGCGCAGGTGAGCATTAGCAGTGGGCTAAAACCACACCTGCATCTTATTGGAGTATTTAAGTATGCATTAACTTATTAAGCTTCCTTGATTCCAAGAAGATTGAAAAGAGCATCAACAAAACTGGAGATCGCTAGTAGAGATCTTGGGCATGTCTAGATTCTTAAAAAAAAGGAAGTAGACCAGTTTCATCATTGGGATATTCAGATGTATATGTTTCAAATATATTATCTATATAATCTCACCCGGGCCAGAAGTAAGGGAACCTGAGTCGTCACGTATCTCGGTGAATTGATTGGATACCATCCTGGCCTTTAGTTGGTGGACCAAGAGACGAGCAGACTTGTCTCCATGTTGGTACATGGTCCCCCAAGAGCGCAGCTCTCTTGTCAGGAGAAGTACGAGCTCTGTTTGGAGTCTCAATTCTTTCTTTACATAAATCAGGTGATTGGTTAGTGGAGATTAGGTTGTCTAGGTCGGCGATTGGCTCTTCTAGCTCCTTTTGGCGTTCTCTACAAACCTTTTCGGTATGCAACAAATCATGTTTCCTCTAACAAAGGTTTTGAGGGTTTCCCACAGTAGGGGCTCATAGGGCTGGGCGATATGGAGAAATCTGATATCATGATTTTCTTCACCAAATACCTCAATGTCCATATTTCGAAGATATTGTAGGTTTGACAATTGGTGCTTTCACTAAATATTTTACCAATGAGATATTAGATGCATTATCATCAGTAGCATGGATATAATGACAAAGTGAGTAAAGGTAAATAATACCACATCTAGAACAGCTAGAAAAGTCTGGTAAATTCAGAAAATCACTTTACTGTAATGCAGCCTTTAAAAACAGGAAAAGACAACACATATGCCTTATTATTAGGATATTACGATATCCAAAATCTAAGACGACATCTAGTCCCATATACCGATATTGATATTTTAACAATATCTTGCCCAGCCCTAGGGGCGCATTTTTATTTTATATATTAGTCTTTCTGAGAAGTATGCAACTTAACATTAGGTTTATTAGCGTACTGATAATAACGTTTAGCTCAAAGCAAAACTGTTCCTAAATTCAGCCTCACAGAGCTGCTAGCATGGCTGTAGACTCTTAGTCTTGTTTATTTGTATCCTCCAAGAATAAGTCAATTAAAAGGTCAGATGTATCTTAGTGCAATACTCACATACAATATGTATGAGTACTTTGAAGCACAAAACCAGATCAGAACATGCCACTGGCCTAGAACCATACTCAAGTGTATATTCACGTCTGAATCAACCATAGGATAAATGCAATATAACCAAAAGCTTCTGAATCCCGTTTGAATTTAGATGCCCTGCACAAAGCCTTTGTCTGAGCGTTGCGGTGCGTGGGGAGGAGGCCTGGCATGTGTGTGTGTGTGTTGATGCTATCAGGAGTATTCAAATGAGTGTAATATAATAAAGAATAATTGTGCTGTTGCATTCCGTACATGCTTGTGATAACAGCATTAAACCAGGGCCCATTTCCTGCAGACAAAAGTCCATGTCAGACATCTCTTGTTTGTAGGACAGCGTTCATATGCAGTCAGCTTCCTGCTAGCTCCTGACACACTCCAGACACAGTCCTGTTATGTAACTGATGTCAGTCTCCCAGGTCTGAATATGTTAATGACCCTCGCTAATGATCTGGAGTAGAGCTTTGAATAAATGATGAATTGAGTCATTATTTGGGTAAACAACATGCAGTAAAATCTCTGTGATGCTTATGTCTATAACTCTCAAACTTAAGGTAGGAAAACCAAACAGCGCGGCGATACATCATGGCAGAAAAAAAGCAAATTACAACTTTACTTCAAACAGACAAAATGATTGCCACGCAGGTTGGCTTGTTTTCCAGTGTGGAAAAGAGCGTGGGGCAAAGAAACTTTCTCTGGCCCTCTGCGCTGGCATTTAAACACACGGCTGCCCTGAGTGCTTTTATGTTTATCCAGCTCCTTGCATCTGGCATATCCCAGCAGAACTATTCAGTGTGCAAATTCAATTTGCAAGCTGTAACCGGCAACAGAAGGTTTTTCTGCCGCCGTGATGGTGGACTGTGCCAGAGTGCGGGTCTGTATGGACTTATTGGGATGTTATCAAAGCACAGAGGGATGATGGGAGAGCTTTGGTCCAAGTGCCCATGCTCGATCCCTTTGTGTTTATTTGATCTACAATTAAAAAAAACAAGTTTGATGCATCTACTGTACACACTTAATGTTGGATGATCATTGACGAGAATCTACGTTTAGGCTCATTTTGTTGTCTATAACTTGTCTCTTTCTGCCTCTCTAAATCTATTTTCTTTTCTTCTGTCTGTCTCTGTCTCTGAGAAAGGTTAGGCCTCTGTTGTCCTCCAGGGAAAGTTGTGGAACATCTCAGATTTATTGAGCAGATTGGACTGCGGGACACTAAACAGCTGTCTCCAAACACTGTTCCCTGTGTCAGCAGCGCTGATTTATGTTTCACAGCATATGAAACTTCAGGAATGGCAGGACATGTGTGTTCTTTTTTTGTGTGGATGTCTTTGGGCATATGGATATTTAAGGATAAGTGCTATAATTTCGTGGAGCAGAACCGTTTAGTCCATTAATCAATTATCTATCTATCAATCAACTTTAATAGCCAAACTATTTTGATGATTGTTTCAGTCATTTATTGAGTAAAAACAATAAACATTTGAAGAACACAATGAATGAAATGTTATGGGCTTAATGATTATATAAAATAAAATCATTGTTACCATCCATGTGTGTTCTCCTGTGTGTATTTGTACTGTAAATGAAGGCGTCGTGGAACAAGTCTGTGGGTGGGTGTGTGTGTGTGTGTGTGTGTGTGTGTGTGTGTGTGTCCTGTATAAAGCTTATGATCGACGTCACTGCAGTAGCAAATATCCAAACAGAGATAAAACTGTGACGGATCAAATAAATATGAAGATAAAGAACATAATGAAGAACACATACTATGTTATCCTGCTGTAATAACCTGAGCCACAGAGGGATTCTGACAACCTATGTATGCCCCTGTCATGTTTCTTCTCAACGGCCGGCACTCAGAGTGGCCTTCTGCCGACCGGAGCGCCTGTTCATTCTCAGCCCCGTCTTTGTTGGACAGGACTGACGGCGTGGTGAGGGGAGACGCTACGGCTTGTTTCTTTTGTTCCAAAGTTACAGCAGGGGTCACGTTCCCTTCCCAGGCTCTTTCAGCTAAGAGCTAAGCGTATTTACCAGCACGCTTATTTACACATTTAGCATGGCTCTCACTGTCTGGCTCCAGGCCAAGTGGTGGAGGAGGGAGAGTTAAGGGAAGAAGGCAGCCATGAAGAATCAGGGTTAAGGGGGGGGGGGGGTGGGGGGGGGCTGCTTGTAAAGAGCTGCGTGTATTTCCAAGCATACTGTAGAAGTTTGCCATCTTCTGTGCTATTTTTTTATGTGAAGCAGGGCTGCAACTAACGATTATTTTCATTGTCGATTAATCTGCCGATTGTTTTTTCGATTAATGGATTAGTTGTTTGGTCTATGAAATGTCAGAAAATGGTGAAAAATGTAGATCAGTGTTTCCCAAAAACCCCAAGATGACGTCCTCAAATGTCTTGTTTTGTCCACAACTCAAAGATATTCAGTTTACTGTCACAGAGGAGAGAAGAAACCAGAACATATTCACATTTAAGAAGCCTATCAGAGAATTTTGACTTTTTTTTCATAAAAAATGACTGAAACCAATTTATGGATTATCAAAATAGTTGGCCAATAATTTAAAAGTTGACAACTAATCGATGAATCTTTGCAGCTGTTGTTGAAAGCAACCCAAACTAATTTTTCGCTGCCAATCCCATTTCAATGAATTCCATACTCAAGCAACTCGTCAACGTATTGCACAAAGTGCTTGTTTGCCGTCTTACCCAGGGACAGATGAGAATATCAATATCCATTTAATCTCTCCGTATACTGGACAGAGAAATGTCTCTGAGGTGTTTTGCTTAGCGTGGCTCAAAAACAAGAAGCAGGGGAAAACTTCAGCCTCAGTCAAGAGTGAATAACAGTCTTTCAGCATCTCTAGATTTTGTATCTTAGTAACCGTGTTAGACATTTTTCCATTTTGATGATGTCATTAGACATCTGCTCACTCGCTGGACATGTTAGGAACCAGTACAAAGACGTGCACGCAGAGAAGTCACACAGGACAGAACTAATGGAAAAGGGTTGTAGGGAGGACTATAAGCTGAAGTAAGTGTGGCGTATCAGGGGAAATAGTTTAAAAACCCCCTTCAGATAATATTGGAATAAGGATTTGTCTCTGTTATTTCCTTTAAAAAAACTTAAAAATCGTACAATTTCATTTACTTCTTTTTCCCTTATTTAAAACAAGAACTCATGAATATGCAAATTGTGTTCATTTCAAGAGTTTAAACGGGAAACGACAACAACCTTCGAGCTAGCAAGCTACACGCTGAAAATGGCAAGTTTTGAAGAAAATATGGATCGTGCAACAAGGCAGGCCTGCTTGGTTTCTTTGGGGAATGACTGTAAAGATTTACAAAGAATATGTTTACAGCATTTCCTCTCTAACTGGGACGTTTTGGGACCTATTGCTGTGGACGAAGTACACACGGTGATACACTGGTAAGCGCAAATGCGGTATCCAGCTAATTGAAATAGCTCACATTACTGTATTGCGTGAACAGTTAACTTCATTTAATATTGTATGAGGTGTTTTCTTTTGCGGGGTGCAAATGTTCCACCAAAACAAGTTCCTTCCTGATACTATTTTGCAGAGCCACTGTCGCTGCATCCGGAGCTTAGTGCCGCCCAAGACGACTGTGATTGGTTTAAAGAAACGCAAACCACCCAGAGTTTTTTTTCTCCTATCCCAGAATGTGTAGCCAGACCTTATTCCACAGCGCTGTGGATAGAGGACTGGCAATGCGAGACTACACTTGTACAAGTTGCATCACGGACCACGATTGGCGTCCAAACCAGTTGTGATGTCACAAATCATCTCATATGTTCACGTTTTAAAGCAGGTGAATGTGAAAACATACTGCACATACATCATTCTGCACAGTGAAGGCCGAACATCACAGTGAAGTTACAATATGCAAAACACATTTGTGAGTGGTGGGGGACTTTAAAGTTTATTCTACCCTTAAACCACAAGACAGAGCGAAACTAGCCCCAACAATGATTGAAAGTGTTGAGGTATGCCTTCCACTGTTTTCTTAAACAGGAAACACAGACACAGACACAGGAAAATAACCACATAATATGACACATGGTTATTACAGTTATTGTGGTAACCGTGCACACTAATATTTAACATGGAAGAGTTCAGCATTTGCCACAGTCTTAACCGTGATCTTATATCAGCGTGCTGTGTTCTTGGGGACAGACAAATGAAACAAAGGGATGTAGTTGATAAAAAAATCTCACCACGAGGTCCATTTAGTAGCTTTCAATCATATCACATAATCTGCATCAGCAGATTGAGTTGCCCAGAATTGTATGCAATGTTCAGATCATCACTTTTCTAAACACTTTACATGTGCAGTTACATGACAACGTGTGCAGATAAAGATCAGCTACTACATGGACCTTGTGGTGGAATTGTTTTGTCAACTACTCAAAGACTTTCTGTTCTACATTGGGCGCAGTCTGTTATACTCCAACCATGTGTATTTTGTGGAAGCTTGTACTGTTATAGCTGCGGTCTTTCTGGGATATATTGACTTTGTATGAGGAGTGCCTTAGTCTCGGAAGGCAGGAGGGAAATTTTGACAAGCTGAGGCGAGCCTGTGCTAAGAGTCAACCATGCTGGCATTTAGCACACCACGACAAGATGAGCTATAACTTAGAACTCTGGCAAAAAGCCCTTAAAAGGGAAGGATATTTATGTTAACATGCAAGAATCTCACAGGCACACTAACACTAACTCACCCTCACACCTACACACTATTCTGCATCTAATGACAGATGGATGGCCGGCTTTGGGTTTCACATTTCATCCCGCCAAAGTCTCTCCCTGTCTCTCTCGTCCTTCCTGTGCCTCCTTTATCTATTTCACTTTCAACTCCCCTTTTTTTGCACTAAATAGTTTTCCTCATGCATGCATCAACAGGTGAATACCCTCTAATACGACCCACTGGAGACTTTCATAAATTAGTGCCTCTAGCGGTGGCAGGAAATACCACCTCATATCTAAACCAGAGTTACGTTGCAGTTTAACACTGACACGTCGTCAATGTTGTGAAACAGTCGCAGTTTGGTTAGGTTTAGGCACTTAGTTACTTAGTTAAGTTTAGAAAAAGATTACTGTTTGGGTTCAAATCAAGACGTTATTTCACTTCCGGTTACACATGTGACATGGAACGTGACGTCCCATCCACCACCCCAACCTGCAGAAATTAGCCGCTCTTATATACTCAACAAAAAAAGAAACGTCCTCTCGCTTTCAACTGCTTTTATTTTCAGCCAACTTAACATGTGTAAAACTTTGAATGAACATAAAACAAATTCAACTACTAAAAACTAAACTGAACAACTTTTGACATGTGACTAACAGAAATGGAAAAATGTGTCCCTGAAGAAAGGATGGTCAAAATCAAAAGTTACAGGCAGTATCTGGTGTGGCCACCAGCTGCATTAAGTACTGCAGTGCATCTCCTCCTCATGGACTGCACCAGGTTTGCCAGTTCTTGCTGTGAGATGTTACCCCACTCTTCCACCAAGGCACCTGCAAGTTCCTGGACATTTCGAGGGGGCATGGTTCTCGCCCTTACCCTTCGATCCAACAGGTCCCAGACGTGCTGGGATTGAGATCCGGGCTCTTCGCTGGCCATGGCAGAACACTAACATTCTTGTCTTGCAGGAAATCGCACACAGAACGAGCGTTATGGCTGGTGGCATTATCATGCTGGAGGGTCATGTCAGGATGGGCCTGCAGGAAGGGTACCACATGAGGGAGGAGGAGGTCTTCCCTGTAACTTTTGATTTTGACCATCCTTTGTTCAGGGACACATTTTTCCATTTCTGTTAGTCACATGTCTGTGAAACGTTGTTCAGTTTAGTTCTCAGTAGTTGAATTTTTTTATGTTCATACAAAGTTTTACGCATGTTACGTTGGCTGAAAATAAAAAAAAGCAGTTGAAAGTGAGAGGACGTTTATTTTTTAGTATACTTCCTCACCTTACTTCCTGCTTTGCTCCTGCCATAATTACTATGGCCTGCTGCTTGAACAAAAGACTTAAGGTGTGTGTCCATTGTCAGCGTCATTTCAGCGCTTCCTATTAATTTCTATGGGAGCAGCCGTGCAATGCATATAAATAAAAACGGATCCAGCAGCTGCATGGCCTATTTCTCGCTTAAAATGTTTTCAGAAACACGTTTCTAAACTATTTTCAAAGAGCCGCCATTATGGTCTATTTTGAAATCCTGAAGCAGCCAGCCCCACGCGACGCGTTCGTCCAATCAGGTGCAGCCATGGCGGGTTGTAGGAGGGTGCAAAAAAGTACCTAAAAAACTACATTTTTTGAAGTGAAGTAAAGTAAAAAGTAAGAAAAGGCATATTAAAGTGTACATGTGCTGTTCATCTTTTAGCACACCAGACCTCAGCTGCTTGAAGAGTTTTGGGAACCTGGCACCGATGTTTCCTGTCTTTCTGTTCGAGACCAAGCCCCCTTCCCCATCAATCAGTCATTAAAAGCAAACAACAACACGAGGGCTTTCTGGCAAAACCAAAGAACAAGGTCTGCTTTCCCTAAACATTCCTCAGAGATACACAAAGGCTTGATAAGAAAAAGAAAATACGAAAAAAAAAAAAGGAAAACCACCTTTTCACCCTCTCAGTCTACGGCTGGCTGGCTGGCTGGCACACACACACACACACACACACACACACACACACACACACACACACACACACACACACACACACACACACACAGGGCACATACTTCACATAGTGTTCATATGGGTGCTCAGTCATGTGGAATCACACTTCTCTTTCACTGTTTTTTATTGATTTAGCTCAAAGCTAATTTCACGCTTACCTTAAATTAAATTCTTCATTTCATCAGGTAATATAGTAATTATGAAGATGTATTGTACAAAGTCTGTACTTGCGTGGGGGCATACCATTTTCCAGTAAAAAAAAAGAACATATTCTTTTTAAATTCATAACATTTCCAGTAAAAAAAACAATCTGCCTATCCTCACCTGTGGACTGGATTTACTGGAAGCAACACAGAGATAAGGAGTTTGGGGAACCAGAGTTCACAAATGATAATAATGGGTTTTAGGTCAAAGTTATACAAATATCATCAAATTCAATGATGAAAAAAAATGTTGAAACCAGTTAGTTTAGAAAACTTAGTAAATAAACAGGGTGGCAAAAGCCCCCACCCACGCTGGTCCTTCCCGGTGGCTGTACCAAAGCTTTCCAATAACTTCTGATGCAAGTCGATGCCCTGAGAGCCCAGCCAGGAGCTGCTTCTCCAAATCTGCCGTAAATCTTTAAAGAAGCTGCGTGCAGTGATGTAATACGTGACCACAGAGGTTCAAAGCAATGGCATCTTGTCAAAGTCCATTAGTTTCACGTCAGAAACTAAATCCAGAGTTACGATAGAAACTGACAAGTGTGGTGTTGGAGGGGAATTCTTAAAATATGACATCATGATTCCTTGCCTCTCTTTTGCCTGCAGAACAAACACACTGAAAGACGTCAAAACTGGAACAAGACTTGTGTAGCAGGTTAGCTCACCAGGGTAAAAAACCATGGAACAATATCCTACGTGTTCTGTCTCTTTCTACTATGAAATCAGGGAAAAACTCATTCCATTTTAAGGATAAGCTATGATACCAAAAGATCAAAATGTTTGCAAATCGTCCCGCACAGCTAAAAGAACTGGTCTTACTGGAATTTGCAACAGAATCTCCATTTCACACAAGTCCTACTTTAGAACGAACCTCCCCAAACTATTCATAAGGTAAAAGATCCAGACTAACCATCCTCCAAACCAGTTACAACTATCCTAAACACTGAACACTTCACAATGATTGGCTGTGAGCTAAATCATACAAATTGCCATTTTTTCTACACCTGGGTACAAAAAGGATCAAATACAGGTATCATTTGACTGGAGAAGTTTCAATACTACTTGGTACTGAGTTATTCCTGTCAATACTTTAAAAGGTATTGAGTAGGCCTACTCATGTGAGGGTGTGGTAGAAACCTGTAATGGCTTATATAAAAACCACAACCAAAGGACATACACTAATGTAGACATACACAATCGAACATACATTTTAAGTGTTTGTGTGCAAAAAATTCATAAAAATGTAATAAAAAAGGAAATACAACTCTCCACATGGCCTAAACATAACAGAACTTCAGCTGAGTTTCCCTGGAGGAGCCACAGTCAATACAAATCATGTTGCTTTGAAGCCAAAAATAGCCCTGCAAGGGTCAAATAGGGCTGTCTACTGTACCTCTCCAACAAAAAGATACTACGTGTACTACAGATAAAACATGTGATAGCGGTGTTTCCCACAGAATTAGAGTGTATTTGTCACTGAGAAGAATGGAAAATTTGCCAACAGATAGGGCGGCCATCTTGGCATTGTCACCGCAAATAGGGAACAATGTCATTTGGTGATCCAAAAAAAAAATGTAAAGTCGCTTGTCAAACTAAAAAGCCATGTCCAAGACTGGGAATGTTGTTTTCCCCTTCTTTCTCATTCCTTGACTACGAAAGAAAACTTGTTGCTGTTCAAGAAAGGGCTATTATACCAGGCTTTAAGCTTGATTGCACGGTGTCATTTAAAAGATTAGCCGTCATTACACGTTTCAGTATAATGTTCCTCTTTTTCAGGGGTATTATGAGAGGTTCCTCCATTTAAAGGGGTATTAGACTGTGAGGGTCTGCAGAAAGCTTTTGTCTGAGTGTGCTAGCACCATTTATCACTGAAGGACAAATGGGGAGAAACAATGATTGTGGGCAAGTGCTTTCATTTAGAGTTGAGCTGTTCTTGAGTGCAAAACAACAGAGTCATCACAACTTTCTACCCCCCCAAAAAAAGTCTGAAACAAAAACCTGATTTGATGCCCAAGATTGGTGAAACACCAGTTTGAGTTGTAACAGAATAAAACCAAACAATGGAACTGAAAAGATTACATCAGTTCAGAGTATGATTTGGTCCAAGTTGGTGGGCTTTGTCGTGTCTTCACGGTTCTGAGCTTTTACAGCCTCAAAGCAGTAAATTCTAAAAGGGGTCCACTGTTCATTTTAACTGCAACATTAGTCTCCGGATATGTTCCCTCATACACTCTTTAAACGCCTTGCTCTGGGCTTATGACAGCAGTTTCTTATATGTGCCAGACGGGCCTGCTAAGTAACTACCATAAGTGAAACATTATATGAAGCCCTTGAAAAACGTGACTCTTTTACTGTGCCTTCATTAGATTCTATTAATCATACTAAAAGCCCGACTGTAAGGCATGATGCTTTGGCACAGCTATAGATTATTTATGTTGCCAAAGTATTGCAGGTTCACAGTTTGTGCCAGCATTTAGTCCAGAGGACGAAGGGTACACATAAATTGCTGCGCACACATTGCAGTTCTGCAGAGCATTTTGTTAGGATAAAAGAAAGGATAGGAAAACGATCTACCATAATTTGTATTTCATTAGGCAGGATATGTATCAAGCTGTGTATCTATTTAGCCTATGCAAACTTTGTACTTGGACAGTGAGTGAATGTTAAAAAAAAAAAAACGTCAACGCACCTCATGCCCTTATACCAAGGGCCAACGCCAAGTTTTTGTATCTATCTATCCATCAATACATCTATCTATGTAGATGAATAGGGAGAAGAGAAAAGAAGAAAGGAGATGAACAATGGAAAAGGTGGAAAGACTTGTACACCAAATACTAACACTTGAGTAAAAGAATTAAGGTGTTGTTGTCCGGCTATCCCTCTCACGGTTTACGTTGGGATGTGAATTGAAGCAAAGCTTCCAGTCTTATAACAGGAGTTATATATAGTAGTTTATCAAACACAAGTCCTTAAGTGTTCTCTATCAATAAGAGAACTACTGTTTTTTTAAACTTGCAAGATATATATGCAAGATATTTAACTGTGACTGCAAGGACTAAAACACACACACACACACACACACACACACACACACCAAGAAAGGATTACATCAGCAGAGAAGCATGAGAATTCATGCTGGTGGTTTCATATGGTCCATGGACCACTGCCTTATCCCTAAATCCAGAAACACACACACACGCACGCACGCACGCACGCACGCACGCACGCACGCACGCACGCACGCACACACACACACACACACACACACGTACATGTACACAGACATAGTCACTCAACACACACCTTCCCAAACTGCCTAGCCCTTCCTATGTGCCCGTCCTGGCTGCATGCACGGTTGTCTGTGTTTGTGATTAGGCATCTATCATGAGCTGCCTAAAAGGAGGGACGGGGGGTTGACTGGAGCACTGTTTCCCTGGCACATGGTAATGATGAAAAATGTCCTCTCTGAAATCCAGTCCGGCACGGGCTCCCTGCCAGTGGATGTACGCCATTCCCACACAACCAGGAGTCACGGTTACTGCCGCTGTCCGGGCAGGACAGCACAGTGCTGTGTTTCATTTAGGTTTGACAATGAATGCTTCCAAGGAATGTGTGGGTCACACATCATACAAGTGACAACAGGTCTGATGTCAAATATTGCACGTTAAAACATATAAAAAGTGTATTGTACCTGTCCTTATTTACCTAAATCTAAAATCGGAATCTCGTTTTAAGACCTAAATAAATGTGTGTTTAATCCAATTACCACAAATCAACTCCAGTATGGGAAAACTGGTTAGCTTCTGGGTCTCTGGGCATATGTAAAAGCTGTCACGTACATTCTGCTTTCATTGTCGAATATCCTGTTGATTATTTTTTGATTAATTGTTTAGTTGTTTGGTCTATAAAATGTCAGGAAATGGTGTTAAATATCGATCAGTGTTTCCCAAAGCCCAAGTGACGTCTTCAAATGTCTTGTTTTGTCCACAACACAAAGATATCCAGTTTACTGTCATAGAGGAGTGAAGAAACCAGAACATATTTACATTTAAGAAGCTGGAATCAAAGAATTTTTTTACTTTTTTTCATTACTCAAACTGATTAATCAATCAATATTGGGTGATTCATTTAATAGTTGACAGCTAATTGATTAATCTTTGCATTAATCTGTACATGATGGGAACTTAGAAGTGACTAGTGGGTACTGCACATACATGAGTGTGTACACGGGGCCAGTCGCCATGTAACTTTGACTGATTTGACTCACTGGCCTGGAGCAACAACGCTCTATAACTAGAACATCACAGGGATACCAACAGAAACCAATGGGACCTGCGTTTGGCTGCCATTGTGTTCCAACAGCTCCACTGAACTATAGTACATTAATGCATCAATTAGAGCTTAACTAAACACAATGTAAGGCTTATCTTACATATAATGTGGTGCTGGGAGCACTACATCCTCCTGAACAAATACAAATCCATTAAGAACCCAGACACCCACACAGACAGGGTCGTCAGCATACAGTGCTACCTTGCAAATCAGCTCAAGAATATGCTCTATGTCTTTCACACTATGCCCTTATTCTCTTTCTCCCCAATTTGAAGCAAATTGGAGGCAATTCTGACTCACTCTACGTGCCAAAAATTCCCAAAGCGCTGTGAGTTTTCTCACGCCTGGGGCAATGTTTTCTGTGCAACAACTTTTGCAAGGTCCTATTGTGAAACACTGCGGCTGAGTTCACGGCTTCAGACAAACACACACAAGCTTTGAAATCTGTGGAAGAACGCGCACGCTTTCTCTCGCACATGAAAAACATAATACATTGTTCACTTCATACCACACGTTTGTTGGCAATTTCTTTTTCAAACTGTGCTTTGACTTCTGGGTCAGAAAGGGTTAAGTTAGTAAAGACACACATATGTACATACACACTAAAGATGCTGGAAAGAGAAGAGACATACGCCACCACTGTCATTCCTGCCATGACCATGGGGCCACCAACCTCAAAACATGGTAAGCCAAGGAGACCACACACAGACACAATCACTCCAGAAACAAGCAGTGCTTTACATTACACACACACACACACACACACACACACACATACAATGTCTACAGTAATACAAACAAACACAAATTCCAATCTAGCCCTCTGACATTCTTCCTGTCATCCATACCAGCTACAGGGGACATACTAGAAACAGCGCTGTGCACAGATACATATGATTGTAATCTCTTTCTCAGACACACATATCCATAGAAATGCACATACAAACTGCACAACATACAGTGAAACCTACAAACATAAATTAGTGCCGCACCTCTGCCAGGTTACATACATGCCTAAAAAAAAACAAACAAAAAAACATACATCTAAGAGCACAGCTTTCTCTTTCTCCCTATCAAATAAAGTCAGTCCATAATGCGGAGGGTTTGCTGGGAAACAGAGCACAGCACAGGCAACACTTGGGATAGCCAGGCGCTCTAATAGCAGACAGGCAGCAGCTCTTTCCCCCTCTTACAGCGACACTCCTTACCTGGAACACTGCGGTGGCCATCCTGTCTCAGGGTGCGCGTGTGTGTGTCGTTCTCTCTTTCACTCTTTGCTTTTCTCTGTCCGTCTGTGTTTTAGTGCTGCATCGTCCTATCCCTTATCCCCTCTGTGCAGCAGAGAGCTTTTCTCTGCACTCCACCAGATGGCTATAGCTAAATCCACTCACTGTTACCTTGGTGCAGCGCAGAGCTGGAGGAGTGTACAAGTGTGTGTGTGTGCGTGTGTGTGTGTATCGGAGAGAGAGAGTTGGTGTGTGTGTGTGTGTTTCAGGCTCCGGGCTAATAGGTCTGCCTAGTCTCTCTCTCTCTCTCTCTCTCTCTCTCTCTCTCTCTCTCTCTCTCTCTCTCGCTCTCTCTCTCTCTCTCTCAGTCTCACTCCTCCTCCAAGAAAATGAGCATATAAATGTCTAAAGAGTCTTTATGTGAGAGCGAGAGTGGGGAGAAGTGCAGCCAAAGGCGAATCTTAACATCCCACAACTGGAAACGGCGCAGTGCAGCACTCAGCGCTGAATGAGCAGGCAAAGTCTGGCTATGGGCTGTAGCTATTTCCCTCTCTTCCTCAGCCTGGGTTTTTCTCCTCCATCTTGCTCAGTCCATTTTCACCCTCCTCCCAAACGGGGAGACACACGAGTAACGAGAAAGGGGAAAAAATATCGTACTGAATTTTCTCAGGGAGATCAGGGGGAACGGGACGTGAGTTCGGGAAACAAAAGCACAGCTCTTTTCTTTCTCTGTCTCACTGTCTTACTCTCTCTTTCACACACACACACACACACACACACACACACACACACACACACACAAAAACCTTCCTTCCTCACAAGCTCATTCTTCATTCTCTCCTTGTTATCAGCTTCTCAAATTACAGGTTAAATATGAGTTGCCCCCTGCACCCGCCTTTTCTGTCTCTTTCCCTCTCTCACTGACTTTCCCTCTCTCTCACATGCGCGAACACACACACACACACACACACACACACACACACACACACACACACACACACTCTACAGCTGCAACGAGAAAGAAAGTACTGTACCATGAATGAATCCATTGACTTCACGGCAACTCCAAAGTCAGACAGTGTCAACAGCAGCATGAACATACATACATATCGGTCACCAGCTCATTATGTCTTTAGCCCCATAACAATGATTACAATAGTTCAACCCTGTGTTAATATGCTGATATAATGAAATATCAACGTACACTTTAAAACCTTAAAAAAACAACAACGCATGAACATTGTACAGTGCAGTACAATACCGTAACTGCTGATCACAATACAAATGAAGAATACAAACATCCGAGGGTGAAGAAGAAGTGTTATTAAACGTCAACGTCTAACTGAAGAGATAACCGGATTCGGGAACTTCTGTCGGTAAGGGCCAATACTGAAATCATCAGGCAAATTCAAGGAGCGGCAAGAACAAATTACCAACCGGCTACGTGACCCTTGTATAATCCGTGTCATATCTTGCCTCCTGCACACTTTATCCACCCGCCACCCCTCGCCTGAACCAAACGTGTCTGACACCAAAAAATTCTCCTGTTGTGTGCTATATGTGTCAAAGGGCAACTTTAGACAATGTCCAGAGTAGGGAGGTGCAATTAATCAAATTTTGATCAAAATTTTGATTTTTGGCGGCTAACGATAAAAAAATAAATTAAAAAAAACAGTGTAACTGAGAACAACTATAATTCTGCACATTACATTCTGGAAAAGTGAACACTTGTCTTGTGTTCTGAATGGAAAAAAAAAGTTCAAACGGGAATAGCATTAAGGGAAATTTCACAGTTCAGGGTGTTTTCCCTGTTGATGTGTTCAACAGTTTTTTTAAGTTCAATAAATGCAACATCTTTCAAGTCAATGAGTAATTATGTTAATATATCGAAGAAATAATAATAATAATAATAATAATCAAAACGACGTGGATGAGAGCGCTGAGACGAATTATGAGCTGTAAAACCCAAGCAATGAGCTGAAAGACATAAAAAAGCTGCAGAGTCAGGTCATGATTCTCTCTGAGTCCTCACTAAAAGCAACTCCTTTCACATTATAAATAGGGATTCCATCCATTGATAATATAGAAATATTGATTAGCTTTGGAAGACTGGCTTTAATCTCAACTGGTATCATGATGATAGTGAGGTAGTCTGAAAGTGCAGTAAGCGTGCTGGCATTTTAATTAGTTTCCTCAGCCTCACCAGCTATTATCCAGTAGCAGACAAAGGGACATTACTGAGGAATGTTTGGTACAAATTTGTGGCACATACAGTAGTACGCCTCAACATGGAAAGAATTGCCACCGTCTTTGATGTTGCTCAGAAGTAATTACACGGAAGCTACTTCTAAAAGCAACACCTTTTGCTGGAGCCGTGTTCACCAGATGTCGGCTCAGTACATTTTATTTCATTTGCTATTAATGACAAGGGTCAGGAAGGATGCGTGGCTTGCCACACAGGAGACATATGGTTTAAGGTAACAAAACAACATGCTTGTTTATGCCTTTAATGTAGGGACCAGGCTGAACTGTGGGAAATAGGAATTCCCCTTGTTTTTTGGTGTCTGTGTTTGTCCATGGGTATGAGTTTGCCTGATGCTTTGTGTCGACACAGTCCCCTGCAATGCAATTATGCTTACCAACAGTTACATCTCTGTATGTTAGGGACTGTAAAGTATGGGAAAGTTATCTGTCTGTATTTGAGGACATGTTCCTCTTCATCTGTTCTATTTCCTGTGTCCTGGCTTTTATTACTTTTCATGATCCTGAAAAAATTATATTTCATTCTTCATATGTGGTCAGGCACATTCAGACACAACATACAACGATACAAAGTCAATAATAATAATCATACCTGAGATTAAATAAATACTTAAAAATACTAAAAACTAAAAACCCTGAGGGTAGGAGTAGAGGGGTGGGTAGGGAGAATAGGTTGAAGTCTGGAGCGATGGGGGGGTTATTATTTGCCTGCAATCTGTAAACCAAGGATTCTTAGTATTAGCTTGAGAAAGACATCATTTCAAGTTAAGTTAGACCGCTAAATCGTTGACCGACCTCCGACATCAGCACGAATCCTTCCTGTATGTGATCGAAGAAAGGGTTAAACCGAGGGCAACTGGACTTGGTTAAAGCTATAGTGCGTGACTATTTTTATATTAATGCACGTCCATTACATTCAAGCCATTGCCAAATGAGTTGATACAAAGACATTTCGTCTCTCAATCGAGAGACTTTTTTAGCTCCGTAATTGAAAAAAGAAACTGAAGAAGTCTCTCGGATGAGTGACGTAACGTCTTCCAAGCACCTTTAACCAAGTCCAGTTGCTCTTGACTTTAACCTTTTCTTGGATCACGGACAGTTCTGGAACTGAAGAAGTCACTCGGATGAGACAAAACGTCTTCGAAGCGCCTTTAACCAAGTCCAGTTGCCCTTGATTTGAACCCTTTCTTGGATAACTATGACCTGGATGACTGAGAACCTTCACAGACTTCCTGTACGTGAGCAGACAAACGCACCAGTCGCTGTGCTGTCACTGTTCCTCAATACTGACCGTTCAAACGTGCAAAAATGGACGCTCTTACAGAAATGTTGATTGATAAGCACACCAAAGCGGACCAAGACATCTATAACAGTCCTATGCATATTTTGCTGATGTGAATAAGAGGGAAGTACTGAAAGGATAGTAGTCTTGAAAAAAAAGTGACATACCGAGGAACAGTTATTGAAAGATACACGGAGAATAAGACAGAAAGAAAGGGAGGTTACACAGAGAAAGAGGGCTGTCTGGGTGAGGTCCAGTTTCAGGATTCTGACTCAGGCTTTCCCAGGCCAACAGCCGAGCTGAGCAGATCCCTGTCCCCCAGAGCCGTGTGGAACACCAACGCCCATGCAGCGTACAGACCAGATTTAACATGGATTTTCCTCCTGGATGGTCATGATTAGGCAGCAGGAGCTCAGTGGAAGCGGGCATGCAATGGAAAAGTTGTCACCTTGAATTAAAAAAACAGGCTGGAGATATATGGGTGGGGAGCTTGAACAAAAAAACGGTCTCAGAGCTCCTTCAGCAGGGACTGAGGAGGTGTCCGGCAGCAAGACCTTTCACCACCACAGCTGTTGCAGTGGTCAGGGAAGGATTAGTGATGAGGAAAACAGGGCGCATGCTCAGCAACTGTTCCTCAAAAAATAAATAAAAGGGCAATGTTGTAGGGCAATTAAATCTCCTGTAATGTATGCAACTGCATGCTCTACGAAGCCATTCCACTCACTTCTTCCTTCCATCGCTGTCTCCCGCATGCACTTGGCCCATTGGTGACATTCTTTCCAGCAACTCTTGATTACTCCATCATGTTAAAGGCGAGGCGTTCCTGTTTGTTTTTCTCTGCTGTATCTATGCACATGTCGCTACCATGCAGTTACTGAATACATGGCCATAAGCCACTGCTCGTTGTGTAAGCCGTTCACTCGCGCACTGGAACGAGCAGAGCAGGCAGAGCGTTGCTTTTGTTTTTCAATTTTTCATGAAGCTCACGGATCATTGAGCCTCTGTTTTACTACTCGCAGCCAAAGTCGTTACGACAACAGCAACAGCATCTTTTTTGTTTTTGAGGTCAAAGTTAAAGCTGCATTTATCAATATTTTTTTTGCTTTGATCAAACAATGTATGTGTAATGTAAAAGATGTCCCGCCCAACAAACCCACAGGGAGTTATCACCGAGGTTACTGTTTTGGTTCAGTCTCCCCGCTCCCATCAACACGGTGGCCAGAAACATGACTCCAATCCGTGTCTGCTGGATGTTTAAATAAGCAACCGTTAGCTAACAAGTTAGCCATAACAACTCCATAAGGTGATAATGAAGGTTGGGGGGGAGGGGGGATATGATTACTACTACAATAATTACCAGTAACCTAATCCAAGTAGCACAATATTTAAGTAATGTAACTTGATTACATGATAACATTTTCAATGCAGGACTTTTACTTGTACCAGAGTGGTAATAGTACTTTTACTTAAAGTGGCTATATGTAACTTTCAGTTTGTGTTGATTCTAGCGGCCGCTTTGGACAAAAGCGGTAGTGTTTTTACTACACCTGTTGTCGTAAAGCTCTTATCTTTACGGTGCTGTATTGCCCACTGTATATTACTGAGTTAGCGTTACCGGGAGGTCATATAGTCGCGATGAATATTTTGCTCAGACAGAAAATCATTCATTTACAATTAAAGGATAAGTTACAGATGCATCGTTGCATTTCAAGTGTTGCATACGGTAACTTAGCCTACTTTGGATGTATCGTGAGCTAAACCGGGTATCACTATCACTATGTCACGAGCCATAGCATTAAGAGATTGTTGTAGCAACCAATGTAGTAATAACTTATATAGTGCATTTCATGAAACCCACGGACACAGGGGGACTAGGCCAACATAAACACGGACTAAAAGGAATAAAACGTCCGCGCTAAAAAAAAAAGGGGGACGTCATTTAATGTAAGCTACTGGCGTACAACCACATCGGGCATTGTAAAGTTATTTTATGAATGTAATAGACATATTGCATACCTGAGGGCCAATTTGGGGACGTTTTTGAATCATTTACAATCATTGTCTCCATCTGTTGAAAGCCCAACAGAGATAGACACAGGGTTTCGCCTGTTGTCTTACACTTTCCCTTTTATCTTTTAGTTTAGTTTGACAGCCCTAATTAAAATACAATTAGGCCTCTATAAAGAAATATCCTGCTACCTTTTACCTGCATACTCACTAACACAGGCTTTTCCAGTGTTCAGCCGAAATCTGTGACCCGTCAGAATGTGTGCTCTGTAGCGCCGTCTACCTGCCTTGGGGACCGACTCACTGTTTTAATTTTTACGTTTTAACCCAAACCTAACCCTAACCCTAACTTGTCATGACAAAAACCGAATGACACTTACTAAAAGAAGCATTATGTCATAAACGTTTATGACTGTTTATAATGTTTATGACACGTTCATGACACTGTCATGTCACTCTTATGTAGATACCTTCAAGTTTACACAGTTTCAGAAACTAGTGAAAGTCACATATAGGCACTGTTAAGTACAGGATCTGAGTACTACTTCCACCGCTGATCTCTAAATATGACACACTGCAAATATTTAGACTCATTGACACATTCTCATCCTCATGATATGAAACTAATTGAAAATCCTGATGAAACTAAAATCAGAAACACAATTCCTCAAATTAGAGGCCGAGTGATTTATCCCGTGCTTGTGTTGTTGTGTTCCCGCAAACACTTGCTGTCATAAGGAGGGCAGGGTAGCGAGCATGTGTTCTGTCCTGTGACTGCTAATTCAATTAGCCTTCAGAGCTGTTGGCTGCCTCTGTGTTTGATCAGACTATGAGCTGCTTACTTGAAAATACAGTACTGACGCCAGGGCAAAGACCCAAGGGAATATTTGGGTTATGACGCCACCCCATCCATTTAATATTTGCCCTCACACGCTCCTAGCCCACAGTCTGTCACAGCGATACGACTTTCACATTTTCTTAACAGGGGTCTCTCCCCCCCTCCTCCTCCTCCACTGCTCCCTCTCTCATTGTAACTCCCATGTCTCACTATCAGCAGAGCCGCCACCGCATGGAAAAGGAAGGAAGTTGTTAATGTTGTTACTGGGATTCAATACCACGCCAACATCTTTGAAACATCACTTGGGGTTAGGGAAGGCCTCCTGTACTCACAGTACTCAAAGAACAATGTGTTGGGTCTTTCTATTAATGGCTAGTTTATGTGAATTATCTATCAGGAAGCTAGCTCTGTGATTATATTTAAGTCCCAGAGTGGATCAAAACTACTTATTGAAGTGCAAACAAAGCCACCACCACTGAATCAATATAAGTCTGTGATAGCAAAACGATAGCAATGTGGCCTTGTGTAAATGGCAAGCATCAAAAGGTCGGAGCACTAAAATACAATTGTAGTTTTATTAAGCGGACTATACAAGGTCACAATTTCTGAGGAGTGGAATGATACCTTACAAATCATAATAAATACTACAAGTTAAGTTTGATTAAGAGTCTAAGTAAAGGACATGCTGTGGTGGAATGTAACTACGGCAAGTACATTTACTCATGTACTGTACTAAAGTACAAATTTGCGGTGCTTGTACTTGACTTTTTCTTTTCATGCCACTTTCTACTTCTACTCCGCTACATTTCAGAGAGAAATATTTCACTTTTTACTCCACTACATTCATCTGACAGCATTAGTTACTTTACAAATTAAGATTTTTGCACACCAAACACATGTAGTTTATAAAATACGTTTTATTATAAATTAAAGTACCCAACAATATAACGGCCTACAAGTCCAGCTGAAATGATACTTACATACTTTTACAATGCGGGCCTTTTACTTGTAACAGAGTATTTTTACAGTGTGGTATTAGTAACTTTACTTAAGTAAAGGATCTGAATACTTCATCCCCCACTGAGAACATGTCATCAAGTACTAACAAAGGTCTGAGAAATTGAATTTGGTCTGAGAGGAGTTGCATTAACATTGAACAGAAAGTAAAGTTAAAACAACCTCTAACGGTAGGTATTCACAGTACTCTGCCATTATAAGCAAACAAACTCTGTCTTATGCTTGTGCCAAAGCTACAGTACTAAACCACGCAGTGACACAGCTTCCAAAGCTCCCAATGAATGCCAGTGTGATAAATCAGCCCTGTAGCAACGAGTGGTATCTAAAGGAAGTTACTGGAACAGAGGATGAGGTGAGTCTTGCCTAATGAACTTGACAGCTGCTGCTGAGGCAAGTGGTTAGGCCTACGTGAGGCAGACAGGAGTTTGAGGACAAAAATGCACAATTACTCTTCTAAACTTCTGCGAAGTCAACTTTTTTTAATTCATTGTTTAAAGTGCTCATATTATGCTCATTTTCAGGTTCATAATTGTATTTAGAGGTTATATCAGAAAAGGTTTACATGGTTTAATTTTCAAAAAACACCACATATTTGTTGTACTGCACATTGCTGCAGCTCCTCTTTTCACCCTGTGTGTTGAGCTCTCTGTTTTAGCCACAGAGTGAGACATCTCACTTCTGTTCCATCTTTGTTTGGAGTCACACATGTGCAGTAGCTAGGTAAGGACTACTAGCCAGTCAGAAGCAGAGTATGAGGGAGTGCCATGCTAGCAGCTAGGTGAGCATTATAAGGTGTGTTCCAAAGTGACCACGTTTGTCTCTGAAGTAAAGGCTGGACTACAATAGAGCTGTTTGGAGCAGTTAGTGAACAGTGTTTTCTGTTGGAGATGGTAAGTCCCTTTGGGGTGGACTTTGGGCTTTTTCACTTTGTAAACCTATAACGTGCACAAAAAGATATATAACACAATAAAGGAAACGGAAAAAGCATAATATGAGCACTTTAAGTCATTGATGTTACGCAGAGATAGTGTTTTCCAATTTCCCCATCTAACTAAAAAGACAGTTTTTTCTTTTTTTGGGGGGGGGGGGCATGTAGGCTGAATCCCTTGCAGTGGCCTGGGTTCGGATCCGACCTGAGGCTCTTTTCTCACTGTCACTATCTAATAAAGGGAAAAGCCCCAAAAAATAACCATAAAAAAAAGTTGGGAAGAAGAAGAAGAAGTTGGGTGCCTGGGTGGCTTAGTGGTAGAGCACGCGGCCATATATAGAGGCTCAGACCTCGCGCAGAGGCCGCAGGTTCGATTCCGATCTCCAGCACTTCCCTGCATGTCATTCTCCCTCTCTCTCTCCCCTTTCATGTCTGTCAAAAAGATAAATGCCAACAAAATTCTCTTTAAAAAAGACTGTCCAATCCAAAAACTTGCAAAGGGAGGTTTGGTTTGAGAGCATAGAATATGCATTTATTTCCCTGATCTTAATATGTGCATTTGAAGACGTCGTAAAAACCATGTCAGTGGGCAGCAACAGGAATGATCTGTCAAGCAGCAATACATGAGAGTCATGTTAAATGTTGCAATCAGTGACCACCACTACAATCTGAAAATATAGAAGAGGCTTAAATGATCACAGAAAATCTGGAAATGAATGTTGACCATGTTTAATTCAAGTGTTGCAGTAATTCAGACTACCCATCCTTTGCTCTTTCTCTCAGTCTTCTTTTCTGTGTCTCTGCTTTCCTTAGCCTGCTCCCCCTCTCATATCCTCTTTTCTCTCTACCTTTAAATGACATTCTTTCTGTTCTTTTCTCTCTCCGTCCTATACTCTTTGTTCTCTCTCACCCTCTGAATTCATTGCCTGACTCCTCACTCGTCTCTCCTGTCAAGGTGTGGAGAAAATAATTGGATAAAATGACACCTTTATTTAATTTTTGTGTTTGCATCATTTTGGATTTGAATGACAGAAATGTGTCTCAAACAGTACATAAATGTTAGCAAAATGTGTGTTATACAATGATATATTTATAATACCAAATTAAAATACACTATAATTATGCTTGGTGTGTGTGTTGTTGTTAAATTGAGCCTATAGGTTCCACTGTAATTACCAAAGAATGTATAGGCTTATATCCGTCGTAATGGAATTGGATCAGGTCACTTTTTGTTTGTGTTGAACAGCACAGGAACATAATGCTTATCCTATTCATCTTGTCCCATATCGCTTTCCTTCCCAAAGCTGAGCTTTGATTGACAGAGTCTCCATTTCATTTTCATTTATATTTTTGGGAGTTTAATTTGTATCTGTCTCAGCAAAGTAAGTAAACACAGGGTCGCTTGATATGAAAATGTTGCCAGCCTCGGCTAGGATAATCTTGCAATGAAAATAAAAACATATAGGAGTGAAAATGAAAATAACTTTCCAGCACCATGATAAATAGCCACTGTATTTACTAAGGGTTTTTCCTGCATAGAGGAATTTTTGGCGCCCCCCCAAAAAAGTTTTAGCCAGCCCCAAAGGAAAATCAGTGCCAAAATGATAAAAAAAAAATAGCAATTGTAATCCCCTTCGACTGTGTTTAATAGCAATTTACCAAACAACAGTCGGACTCTCCCGGGGATTTTCACGGTGGTATTTAAATATTAATATTACTGTTTTAAGCAGTTTTGTTGATTTGGGGTTTCACTTACTCAAGCATAATCAACATGTCAACATGATATTAATCAAATTCTCCCAAATAGCAGGCAAATGCATATAGATTTCTGTCAAATAAGGTAACACTGACTCATTGGGCCCTATCTTGCACTCGGCGCAGCACAGCGCAGCGCAGCACAAAGCCCGATGCAAGTATCTTTGCTAGTTTAAGACCGACGCAGTTGTCAATTTCCCGTCCAGCGCCCGCGTCATTTAAATAGCAAATGCACCTGCGCCCATGGGCGTGCTGGTCTTACAGGGAGGTGTGTTCAGGTGCATTCTTGGCGTATCACTATCATGATGCAGCAGGAAGTGATCGCGCCATTGACCAACAAAAACCTGGTCTAAAGTCAATAGCGCAGCATTTCATTGTTATTTTAACAGCAAATTAGTAAAATGCGCCTTGGCTCGTGCACACAAACGAAGATTACAAATAAAAATATTACGGTGCAAATCCGCCATCATAATAGCAATGCGTCAAGGTCCAAATGCACCTGGCTTTTAAAGGGAATGGGAGATGACACTCTGATTGGTTTATTGCATGTTACGCCCAAAACACACCTATGAGTTAATGAAGACACTAAGTACAACCCTTTTGAACCATGCGCCCGGCGCACTGACCCTTTTTTTCCGCCGTAAAACTAGCAAAAGTGGATTTGGACACGCCCTAAATGCACCTGCACCAGGCGCTTCACGCCGTGCGCTTAGATCGTTAAAATAGGGCCTACTGCCTTTACTGTACGCGGACCGAGCTCTGTTTACTGTAATGCCCTGTAGCACAACTGCACAGGAGCTATTCGTCAGATGAGGTCTGGGAATGAATGGACTAAAAGCAGTCCACTAGTAAAATTCTCCAGTTACTTGTATCACTGTCCGGTTTCCTCAAGTTGTTGACATAATCAAAGAACCACCGCGTTAACGAGATCAAGCACTGCACCACTCGGTAATCTTTTGTTTTTGTGATTAATAATGTTTGTACCAAATTTCATAGCAATCCATCAATTAGTTGTCGAGACACTGACACAACACAAGCACGGGATAAATCATTCGGCCTCTAATTTGAGGAATTGTGTTTCTGATTTTAGTTTCATCAGGATTTTTAATTAGTTTCATATCATGAGGATGAGAATGTGTCGCTGAGTCTAAATATTTGCAGTCAAATGTGTCATATTTAGAGATCAGCAGTGGAAGAAGTATTCAGATCCTTTACTTAAAGTGACTAAATGCAACTTTTACACATTCCTGAAACTGTGTAACTCAAAACCACAAAAAAGAAAAAAGAAAAGTCGGAGAATCACCAAAGTCATAAGAATTCATCCTCTGGGGACCATAAATGTCGGTCAAAAATATCGCAGCAATCTATCCAATTCATTCAAGATATTTCAGCATGGATTAAAGTGGCATGGACCAACAGACCGACCCTACCAGCCCAAGAGCCATAATGCTAACGTGGCTAAAAATGAATCTGAGAATATGCTGCCTTTTTCTGTTTTAAAACATGGCAAATTGATCAACTTTAGGTTTTTGGACAGTTGTCACTTGGTCTTGCAGTTAGAGTATGTTCTCTTTAAAGACTGACTCTAACTGGCTTTGTGCATGGCGCTCCTGGTCAGCAGACAGCTACTGTTACCTTCCACAGTTATAAATCAAAGCTGTGTTCGGGAGGAAGAGGAAGACCAGCTGTAAACCCGATGTTCTCTCTCAGAAACGAACCTCGCATGCTCAGATACAGGTGTTTGGATGTGTCTTAGGGGCAATAAATAATAAGAGATAGATGGTCTGCCTCATTCTCAGCCGCACCAAGAACTTTCAATCTCCAGATGATCGCTCAGAATGTTAGAAATGTTAGGTAACGGTTGCCACTGACATGCACACAGTGCCAGAAAGACGGCTTGCTTAACTGTCTTGATGTCCTCGCGTAACAAATTTGACCCATTTTTAAAATGTTTCTACATCAGAAATTTGGGTTTCTTTCAACCAAATTGTCAAAAAAATAACGTGAATGGTTCCCTATAACGCTCTTCACAAGTTAAATAAATGATCAGTTCACTACTTTCATTGAATTTGGATGTTTAATTCAATTTTAAAGCATTTGAAAACAAATTGATAAAAGAACGTTGAAAAAATGGACAAAAATGTCAGAAAAGGCTTCAAAAACGTCAAAAGAAATCGACAAAAACATTGGAAAAAGTGACAAAACAACGGGAAAAGGGACAAAAGTGACAAAAATGACGACCAAAACATTGAAAAAAAAACGTTTACATTTGAAATTTTGACCCAGAAAAACAAAAAGTTTCATGGTTGACGGGAAGACAACACAGTGGTATGTAGTTTTAGTTTTATCCAGAAACTTCCTGGAACGGAGAAAGTTTAGCTAATAGATCACAAATGTACAGCTGTGTCTACAACTGGAGAACACACATTATTGAATTGATTGATTAATTATCCTTTTTATATAATCTACTTTGTAAATTCCTCATTTAAGTCTATTCTTAAGTCTAAATCTTAATATTCCTTATTTGTCTTTTTAAATATTTGAATAGCGCTCATTTGTCGAGCATTTAAAGACTGTATTCAGGAATAGAGAAGCAAATTGCAGCTTTTTACTTGGCAAACCTGATGAACAACATGAGGACATATCCATCAGCAAGCTGCAAGCACCAGATCTCCAACTGAAGCATGTCGTGCTGAATGAAAGGAACTGAAGGGGCACAAATAACACATCTGAAATAACAAAAACACAGTGAAGGCCAGCCAGCACAAAGAAAGACGTGATTTTTCTATGGATTTTCAAAAAAAACGCATTTGGAGAATTTCAAAAAATGAAAACAAATGCCTCATCATTTTGGAGCGGAGAATGAAAAACAAGTGGAGTGAGAGTGTGCTCATGTTCTGCCACTATGCTTCCTCAGACCTCCTTCCTCGTTAACAGTGGAACATGGTAGTTTCCTTCTCAAAACACACTTGACAGGCAACGAAGGATCAGTGAAATCTAATAGGTTGTACTTAGCACATCGGCGTATTCCTGTATTTAAGTGTTTCCAACCCACTAGAGCCTGACCAGTGTATCATGGGGCTCATATTTCAGCCGATTCTAGCTCATCAGACATATAATGTAGTTTATGTGTTGGACATTCCAAAAGAGTACCAATAAATGAAGCATGTAAATGTATAACTACAGGCAAGTTAGTTATGGGTGACAGGAAATATCAATAAGTCATTAATGGTCAGCTTGAAATACAGGATTTACCCACACCACACACCACATTATTTACAGTGTTTCTTTTAGTAAGTTAGTTTATTATAGGTGTAATTATAAACTGTAGTTCATATTTTCTTTTTTAGGTTTAACAGGGTGCCAATTTTTTAAATATATTTGATCCTCATTTCTCATCTCAACATTGTTGTTCATAATGCAGTTAATTTTGATTTGATTGCGATCAAACAAATTGGCTGACATATTGTTAAGTTCTTTTTCCAAACTTTCAAATATCAATATCAGCCTAAACAGTTCACTATCAGTCCAGCACAGGGGAACTGCCATTTGTCAAGTCCACAACAACAACAATGATCAGCAGCAAACATGATCTGTAGTATGACAGGAGCTACTTTGTGTGCAATTCTATACACTAGTCTAAAACATTCAAATAAAATAACATAATGAGGTTGGACTGAGCCAAAAGTCTGTACATAAAGGGAGTGAGAACTGAGAAAAAAGAGCCCGGGGTTTAAAGGGATAAGGGTGAGTGTTGCTGCCATAAACAACAGACACCACAGACACCACAACTGAGGAGCACATTATTTTTTACAGTATGTTTATACTGAATGTCAGACTGAGAGGGAAAATTGTTTTAACTGCACAACACAGGAAGAGAATGTTGTCGATTAGAACGTAGGGTTCACCTCGGTGTACAAATGCAATGCAGAATGAAATCATCCTTCTATAACTTTTATCAGATCTACTGATGTTGTCCTAGGGGGCTTTCAGACCAGCCTCATTTAGTCCGGTTAAATCGCACTGGAGTTGGTTTCTCCCCTTGGTGCGGTTCGTTTGGTCAGGTGTGAATGCAGCAATCGCACTCGGATGAGCACCAAAAGCGGACCAAACAAGCGTACCGTACCGCCTTGATGAGGTGGTCTTGGTACGCTTAATCCAACTCTGGAGCGGTTTGTTTGTGATGAGAACGTGATCTGACCTCAAACTGCACCAACTATATATACTCCACAAGTCTGAGCTAATGGCTCCTGTAGTCAGGTGTGCTTAGTCATCTGCGATGCAGTCAGGCACCTGGGCAGCTCACTACTAACTCAGTCTTCAACGCAGCGTCCGCGGGTTCGGTTCTGACCTGCTGCCCTTTGCTGCATGTCATTCCCTCTCTCTCTCCCCTTTCAAGTCTAAGCTGTCCTATCAACAATAAAGGCCTAAAAATGCCCAAAAAAATGATCTTAAAAAAAGAAATAGACAGCAGTCAAGCTTGCCACAACTCGCATCTCTGTGGTCCAACCAGCCGCTGCTAAAATTGGAGACAGACAGACCGGCGGAGCAGAGCAAAGTCTCGGTGACCAGAGTAATGACGCTCGTGAAACAATGTCTGTTTATTTAAATGAAATGAGCTGGTTTGACCACGGAGACGCAAGAAATATGCACTAGTCCACACAGGACCTTCTTCCTGTATTTACTTTCTTGCTCCCATATTGCATGGTAGGTGGAAAGTAGGAGATTCTACAATGGCTGCTATTACACTGTATGTCTTAGGAGGCTTTCACACCTGCCTCATTTAGTTCAGTTAGGTTCGCATTAGAGTTGGTTTCTCCCCTTGGTGCAGTTCGTTTGGCCAGGTGTGAATGCAGCAATCGCACTCGGATGCGCACCAAAAGCGGACCAAACAAGCGTACCAAGACCTGCTGGAAGTGGTCTCGGTTCGCTTTCAAACGGACTCTGGAGCGGTTTGTTTGTGGTGAGAACGTGATCCGACCTCGAACAGACCCAACTGCTGAAAGAACTGCGCATTTTTGGACTAAACCAGCTGCCTGTGCTATGAGGACCAGGGCTACAATCAACCTGCCCAGTTGTCTTTCCACAGTAGGACTTGCAAAAGCGGCGTGTTGTCTGCTGGCTTTTGCTCCTCTCTTTGTTTACTTCCGAGAGTTCCGTTGGAATTTTCCCGCTCGTTAATTCTGACCAATCAAAGAGCACTTTAGGAAATATAGTGTTTCCACACAGATTAGAAAGCAATTTGTGGTGCGCTGGGGGGGGGGAGAAGGGGATGCTGTCCTCCTCTCCTACTCTTTCTTCAATGCCTAACAAATCTATCTCTTTCTCTCCCAGTGTGTCTTTCTGCGTGAGCAGCACTGGTTGAAGCCTGAAAATATTGTAAACAAATTAATACCATAACTAATTACACTGGTCGGACTGTTGAGCTCTGTTTCAGACTGATACCTCTGGTTCAGGCTGGTCCTCATCCTCAACACGTGCCTTTTTCAGTCGCGGAAAATACTTTTCAATACTCATCTGGATTGAAGCAGCAAACATTCAGTGTCAGAGTAAAAAATGACATAATATTATTTATAATACGTTTATTTGATTCACAGCTGCTACATATAGTGTTTTGACCTCAACAACCCAACTGCATTTTACCGCAAACTTGTGACTAGTTAACTTTCTAAAGCGGGCGCAATCGCTTGTTTGCTAAGGGTCGGGTCGGGACTCCAACATTAACACACTGACAACATTGTATTCAGAATCTAAAATATTTTTTATAGGACTTTTTAATGTGTGATTGTGTAAAAGTGTTCACGAGATACCAACCTTTCGTGAACTTGTGAATTTCGCCAGCCGTCTTCTCTCGTTTTCATGGAGACAGACGCTGTGTGCACGGAGGGGAGGGGCTGTGTGTGTGTGTGTGTGTGTGTGTGTGTGTGTGTGTGTGTGTGTGTAGCCTGAGAGAGACGCAGAGACTGAGGAGAGCAGGGAAAGGAAATGCAGCTTAACGAACACACTGCGTGTTTTAAATAGTGTTAAAAAAAATAATAATAATAACGAAACGCAATATGTGGCGGCCGATGTTGATTGTGTGGCGCATCGCCACAAATTAGTCTATGTGTGGTAAACACTGAAATACGTTCAAAGACACATCTGGCCAACAATGACAATGTCACGTGACTTGTGTTGCTGCATGTTGGTTCGTTTCACCAACTCATCAACTGATTCAGACCAGAGCAAACAGTGTGCTGTGAAAAGGAACCAAAACGTCTGAAAAATGCTACAATATGTTATTTTTTTGCCCTTGGTCCAAACCAAATTAACCGAACTACAGATGTGAAAGCAAATGTGAAATTAGCGTGAGCAGACCAAGAGCTCTTAAGTAGTCTAAGGTTTTAGCTTTCATTAATGCAGCACAGTGAGAAAGTCCCAGACATCCTGCCACTGTGTTTTTTAGAAAGAGGTCAAGTTTGGGCAAAGGAAAAAGACGTGTAAAAGAAATGACAGGTCGGGTATTTGGCACAAAGGTACAAGAATTTGGGAAAAATCCCTCCTGTCTCAACTTCCAGGGCGATCTAATACTCTGGCTCTCTCCTGCCATCACCCAGTAGAGAAATCTTACTGACAAGATTTAAAGCATTTCTCACATCCAGCTGAGAGCAAACACACCTAAGGGTGGGGAACCGGACACACACACACACACACACACACACACACACACACACACACACACACACACACACACACACACACACACACACACACACACACAGGTCTGACCATTTGTTTGCAGTTGCCAGGTTAAATATGGGCCACATATTAGTCTTATCTCCAGACAGAGATTTATAGCTGTAGTGTGTACTCGCGATAACTGTCCCAGCTAAGAGTTATGATTGATCAGGAGTTTAGATTCCCAACATGTAAGGTCATATATGACTGACAGCACATAGGAAAGAGCTTTATCTGGGTTTTTAAAATAAATAATTCATTTAAAAAATGTAGCCGACGGTCTTGCAGGCCTGACTGAGTGCCGATAGCGATCAAGTTTGACCCTGTCGTGGTCACTCCCTTGTTTTTCATCTCAGGATTGTTAGCAAATTGCTTCCTGCCAAAGCTACGACATTTTCAGTTGAAATGTTTAGAAAAGGAAATGCTGCTGTGATTTCTGGAGATAGAAAGTTCCAGTTTTGTATATATAGACACTGGGAGTTAACTGGAGTTATGTCTCCTCCCACAAATGTGACCTGTGATTTCCTGAAATTCACATGTTATCAGCAAGTCTGTAGAGTTCACTTTCATACATCCCACTTTTTTTCTGAAAAACAGCTACATAGAGAACTGAGAGGGATGTTGTGAACACAAAGGAAAAAAATACATGTTGCAACCTGTGTTCTGGCAACATATTTATCCTCAATACATTCTACGAAATAGTCCAGATAGAGTTAAGGGGACCTTGTTTCTGAAAAAGAAATTTTGAATTATCAAAAGAAAACGAGACGGGACCGTCAGAGCCCACGCACGCACGCACGTAGATGTGCTGTTTAATGAAGGCACTGAGCCCAAACATGTGATTGGGCCAGCCCAATGTTAAAAACAAAACAAATAACAATGGGCCGATCTCCCTATTTTATGGGCCGGTCAAACAAAAGGGGAAAAAAAGACGGTTGTATCGACCCAAATGGCACATCGTTAACCCTAACCCAAAGTGCCCGGTCTGCCAGATGGCCAGTGCAGGCCTCCATTCATTAAATCTTCCAAATCTACTGGCTCTTTCGGTGCTAAAAGTTAAAATATTGCAATGCAAAGATAAATGAGAAAGGTGCATGGGCTGGGCTTATCATTTCCGCTACTTTGTTCTACTCGAGGCCTGGCCTGCATGGCTGGCCAAAGCCCCCACCTCGTACTTAGCGTGGCCTGTCTGCCCTGCACCCCTGGCATTTCCTGTGAGTAAAAGAGGGATTGGGGCAAAGCTGGCAAGTAGCACCCACTTCAATAATGGATACCAGATGAAGGTTGCATATATACATATACATGTACATATGTACTGTATATGTGTTCAGGTGCGCATGTGTGCAAATCCTCCTGTAAAGCTCTCATGGCACTTTTACACACACACACAACCCTCCCTCTTTAACAACCCTGCAGGAACTTCAGCTGAATCCGTTTTCCCTCCCATTTTCTTCTGTGTGCTCTTTGCCTTTGGAAAACAAGATGAATCAACAGACGGCTCCATCCAGAGGTCTTTTATTTTTAGACGCAGGGCGATCTCCAAGACGCAACAGTTTATCCAATATAAACACATTCTGGTACAAAGAGCACTTGTTTAGACATTCTTAACATTTTGTGCAACATAAAGTCCCCAAACTCCACCTACATCAACATCTGCATGTATATACACTCACACTCACACTCACACACACAGACACACAGGCTCCACCTAAACCATTATATTTCCTCCTGATAAGCTCAAATAGATTTTAAAGGGAAAGTTCTGATTCTTTAGGAGCCTTTTTCAGGTTCTTCTCCATGTGGAAAGCAACGCACATCTGATGCATAAACCCATAAGAAAATCTGCAAATACCTTTGATACATCACTTTTTTTTAAATCCTTTTTGTGTCTATGGGTGTGATTATTATTTTTTTATTTAAACAAATTGTTTAACTCTTACCTTGACTTCACATTTCTTGTGGCAGGCTATTCGGCACACTAGAGAAAACAGAAAAGGAGAGAGTTAACTTCACACTTCATAAAAATCTCCCAAACATGGTGAACGAATCCAAACACTGTGGTCCAGCATGAATCATGACATTGAGTAGTTGTCAAGGAGGTACAAAAAAGCAAGAGGTTCATTCAAATTCCACAAAGTGTTTGTTCTGTGGTCAAAGTCAAATATCATCTGCTGTTGGCAGGCTCAAACCTCCCAATGTTAGCTATGTGTTTTTTGCACACTGGCTCCCTATCAAAGAGAGTCGGATACGCTTTAAAAGATCTGACGTGTGTGTTGTTTGGTTGAATTCACTTTTCTTTTTCAACTTTTTTTATTTAAATTTTAACAATAACTGACATACAACGTGGGTCAACATGGACAAAGCATAGTTAAAACAGTATGTCACTTCCCCTCAAGTCCCCTACCCACCCACAAACCGAACCAGTTCAGGTCCAAAACAGACGGGGACAAACAACACAGACCCATGCACACTGACAAACACACACCAGTAAGGACACACAACATCCAAAAGATAAAAGTAAAAAAGGTAGACAAATTAAAAGAGATAGAGAGGAAAGAAAACAAAAACAAAAAGTTTGTGTGTAGGGGGGGGCGGGAAATCTTCCAGTTTGAGCAAGATCAGTCTCCGAGCTAGCAGAGATGTAAACGCCAGGGCCCGCCTCAGTGCAACAGGGAGGTCAGTGTCTGGGGAAATGCCAAAAATGGCTGACAAAGGGTTAGGGGGGATAATGTGCTCATAGGCTCTGCTCATGGTGTCAAAAATGCTCATCCAAAAAGTTGTTAATTTAGGGCAAGACCAGAACATATGAGTGTGGTTGGCAGGGGACGTTACACCTGTTACAGGCGTCCCGGACAGTGGAGTATATTTTAGACATCTTTGCATTTGTGTAGTGGACTTTATGAAGGACCTTGCATTGGATTAGGCCATGACGAGCACATATGGAGGATGAGTGAACCATAGCCAGAGCAAGGTCCCATTGTTGGTCCGTAACAGTCATGTTTGGTTGAATTCACTTTAAGATTCTGATCAGCAGAGTACCTTTGCGTGGAACATGTAACATATGATAGTAAAATCAATGAAAACATGTGGGTCTTTCTCCTGAAACTGCTCCGATGAATGACAACAAGAGTCAACATTTTCTATTCCCCACACCAGAACAGATGTTCTGGAGTGATGCTTATCAAGACAATATAGACAAAACTCAACAGCACAAAATAGAGAAACCATTACGTCCCTCCCAGTGAGAGCACAGCACATTGTCTTCCAGACTAAACAACTTTCAATACAGTGAATAATTCATGATATTTCGCCTCTCGCTTACGCACATATACAATGGTCGACCTTCAACCTTTTGATTCCTACTCCCTGTCACCCGAAATGGCCCATTTGTGTGACGTCCTGTTTTGTTCTTTATACCCCCAATGTAGCACAAGTAGACTTTATATTTCATGTTTTCCTTCAGATTGTTTATAGATCTCGACGTTTCCTAGCGCACCTGACGGCAGCTTCTTTAATGGGGAAAGCGACTGTGCTTTGTTGTTGCAGGAAACATCCAGGTATTACACTTACTCCCGGGCAGTTCAGTGCTTGAGTTTCATTTTTTACCCTCATAGTGTTTTAAAACATTCTGGTGGCAGCAATAGAGGCAGTGATGTTTCCTGTTTCCTGTACGGGATTCTCACACCGCCTCAAACAATAGCTCAAAACACACCGACAAGTCTGATCTCCGGTTACATGATTGGCCACCGCAGCGTGACGTCTGGTTGCGTTTCTCCAAAAGTTGAGTTGATCTCAACTTTTTCGCCGCAGGCTGCTGCATTTTGTTCCTAAACGCACTACCCCCATTCAAAATAAATGGGAGGAACTGTTTTTTCCCTGGACGGTCTGACTGCTGACTCAGGCATTGTTAATGTGCAGGCTTAGGCTTAAAGGAATAACATGTCCAGAGTTTTAGAAATAATGGAACAGTTTCACTGACTCAGCTCCTGAATAATATGAGGTAAAAATCTTAAATTTCAATTTTACATTCTGTGGAATTGTGATGCGTTGGCCGCTTTGTGCAGTAATTTGAGCTTAATGCTAACATCAGCATGCTAACATGCATGCAATAAAAAATATAACTTTTGCTACAAATTAGTCTGATTGGAATGTCAAACCAAATTTTATGTCAATCCAACGATAGTTGTGACGTTACACTCAAAAATGTGAAAAATACCGGTGGCGCTACATGAACATTTAGGGGCTCACTAAAGTTCGACACGTCCTGTAGGAACCATATAGGCCTACTGTATGTCTAAACCAGAAATTGTTTTTAAAAAAAGAAAGAAATTGTGCCAAACTGCTAGTAGAAGAACAGATACTTGACTGGAAAATGTTAACCTCTGGCCTGTTGGTGGCGCTAGATGGAAAGTCAGGGGATCGATGGGTACCTACAATATCTGTACCAAATCTGTACCAAATCACAGCAATTTATCCAATATTTATTGAAAAATTCCATTCTGGACTAAAGTGGTGGTCTGACCAATCAACCAACAACACACTGATGCTGCATAATACCACCTTTTAAGATGCAATAGCAAACACATTAGCAAGCAGTTTCCTATTTAGACATCTAGCAAATACAAATACAAGTTTCTGGCCACCTGGGGAATGTATGTATATATATATATATATATATATATATATATATATATACTGTATATGTCCAATAGTCGCTCACCTTTTAGCTTTGTTTTAGACTTCACTAACTTCTGAGTAAAATATCTGGCTCTTTAGCTGCTAAATGCTTTACAATGTTCACCAGCTAGTTGGTAACTTTTAGTAAAGTTTGGTGCCAGGCAGTTAGTATGCAGTGGGTTTATCAAAGCTTTTTTGCTCAAGACCATCTATACCAGCTATAAGATGCTGCAAAGCTCTGTGGAAGTGAGGGGAACTGCAGTTGGATAATAATTGTCTGTGGGTTCGTCACTACGACCGACCCCGTCACATACAAGTAGTTATAAAATCCATTATTAATATAAAAATATTGCTTATAGCCACTTCAAAGATGAATACATTTGAAAAAAAAAAGGTCTCAGTGTATTGACAGAAGGCCATGTTATGTGGAAGTCAGAGATCAATAGTACAATCAAGCGAGATAAAAGACATTGTTCTATGATTCTATGATTGTATTTTAACACATTTTCTGCAGCCATGCTTCAGAACCCAGAGCCCTCTCTCTGGACTCCCACTGGGTCTACAAATAAGGGTCAATGGGGGAGAGCACCTGGACCAGAGGCTCATAAATTGTTAGAGCCCCTCGAAGGACAGAGAGTCAAAACACAGCTCAGTGTGCCAAGGCATAAGCTTTCAAATAAAGGAGAAGACTGTATGCTTTTACTGGAACACCCTACACCTTATGTAATGAGTTATTCTTCCTGTCTCCAGGAACATTTTTCAAAGCAAGTGTAATATCTATTGTGATTGGCTGTTAAGACATTGATATGAACTTGGGAGGTGGCCAGTCCTCCAAGACATTGTGTGATTGTGGCGATCCTGTCTATGTTATACTCTGTTATGTCCTATTTTTTCTGAACCCCTAACCCCCTGTTATCTTTGTTGCCTCAGATATACACCGTGCGTACGTCCATTAATCACACAATATAATTCTCAAACACAGTCCTTTGTTCTTAAAATGTGCTGGAGTGTGTATTATGATGAATCCATCCACTTAGGCATGATTATTTACAAAGTCAATGGAAAGCCGCAATTAGACACAAATTGGCCCGGGGAAGACACGTCCACGTGAGTTGAAAATGTTTCAACCTGAGCAGAAAAAAAATCATGCCTATCCTGGGGCTTTTAATGAATGTGCTTTATAAACGTAAACGGGAGAGAGAGGCTGAGCAAATACACTGTCATGCTTTCCTCAGTGCTTTCATTGGGCTGATATCTGAATAAATATTTCAATAGAATTTTACAAAAAGACATTTTGGCACTTATATTTCGTTTTCTATGACTGACTTCTTGGTGCAACATGTTTCAATGAAAGGAGTGCACAACCTGGACCAGAACTCATGCGCAGACTAGCGTTGAGGTGCACAAGCTAGCAACAATGCTAACCTTAATGTTTATGACAAATCCATAAACTTTTTTTTTTTTACAATTAATATGTGAATTATATCTTATCATACATAGAAGGCAAGAGTTGAGGCTCCCAGACATCAGACTGACTGGTCGGATGAGTTTATTAGGTTAGCTAAACCATTATGAACACTTTTTACATTCGCCTTTGTCTGTCTGTCAGCAGGATTACCGAAGAACTACTGGCCAGATTTTCATGAAACTTGGTGGAAGTGTGTACCATGGGCCGAGCAGGAACCCATTACAATTTGGAGCGAATCCAAAGTACTAGGCGGCTACACAAATCATTTTACACTTTGTAAACATTGCAAGATAGGGCAGCTGACCTCGGCGGAGGTCTGCACTCTCCGAGTGCCCTTCTAGTTTATGGACTTGGTCTGTGTTTTGACCTTTTGACCTTTTAATATGGCTAACTAATCTTTTTTTTTTTTTCAAATCACGTCTTTGCAACTTCATAGCTTCTTGTAAACCTTGGTTCTGGTTCAAAGGTTAAGTGTTCAGAGCAGCTTGGGGTCAACCAACAGCTACAGGGCCTTGGATCTTATCCAGCAGACATTTATTTCTTTTTCTTTTCTTTCTTTCCACAGAAACAGCATCATCATGCATTCCTTCATTTTATGGAGACTTGTATTTAGGTAACCCACAGACATGCTTTACTTGACATGTCACTAGTAAAACGGTTCATTTGTTGATCTAGATACATACATACGTACGTACATAAGACTTATATTTCATTAAACTGGTAGACAAAAGAGTGCAGACATATACTGAAACTGGGAAAAGTGAGAAGCTACCTCTTTAGAGCCAAATGTGTAATTACATCATGGTGCAGTTAGTTTCTATTTCGGCACACGCAAGACTATATTTGCACTTGGGGGGGTAACATTTGAAAGTCAGTTTGACTTCTTAATTAGAGGCCTTCAAATGTGGGTGGCACCGTGAAGTCCTACCGGGATACACATTTCCAAGTCTTCCAAAAGTACTTGAGTTCCCAGGGTTAAACTGAATGGAGTTCTACACAACATGACCCACACAGTGTGTCCCAGGGCACAGATTGGGTCCAGACTTTGACAAACATAATGAAACACGTTACATTATACTCGGATTGGAACAACATACTCTGAATGAGGTTAGCATTTCACATTTCTAATCAAATGTTGAATATACCAAGGCTCCAAAGCATTTTCTGAACCCACAAAGAAGGCATATAACATTTCCATTGCGGCTGCAACCATTATTTTCCATCTACATTTTTAATATTTTTTTTCATCATGTTTTTGGGATTAATCAAATAGCTGATTATTAATGAGTCTATAAAATGTCACAAAATGGTGAAAAATGACCATCACAATTTCCAAGAGCCCATGGTAACGTCTTCAAAAGCTTGTTTTGTCGGACGTCGTTCCGAACCCAAAGGCATTCCATTGGCATTGATATAAAACTAAGAAACCAGCTAAATCTTAAATTTGACTGACAGGAACCAGCCATATTTGGCATTTCTACTTGATGAATATATTATTACTGATTATCAAAATGTTCAACAAACTAACTGTCTTGGCACTACTTCCACCTATGATGAAAATGTAAAAATAACTAAAACTAAAGAGTTTTTTTAGATTTTAAAAAGGTTTTTAAAAAACGTCTTTGCGAAGTGAAGTCCTGATGGGGTGGTCCCATGTGCGGGAGCATTTTCCAACACTTGTATAACTTTTCTATTAAGACACGAGAGTGAACGCACACTGGGGCCTGCACAAAATATTTTTCATTAGATGTGACATAAGTCATATGGAATGCTCTCGCAGATGTGACATTCAAACGCTGTTTGCTTGATAAGCATGGAAGCCATGTGCCTGTCCATCGGGACAGTGTCCAGCCCTGTTCCCAGCACGTGAAGCCCCAGTAAACAACACTCCTGGGGCCACATGGGAAGAATCAGGACTTCCATATTGGGTGTGAAAGCGCCGAGCCCAGAGAACTTGAGTTAGGCTTTACCTTGTTAGGAAGTTAGAGCTTTGGAGAATAAACAGAGCAGAAATGTTCCTGGTGGAGGGAAGGAAGAAAGGAGGGGGGCGAAGCAGAGCAGTGACGAGGAGGAACGGAAGAAGAGGAGAGAAAAGGAGATGCCAGAAAGAAGAGAAGATGTTGGAGAAAAAAAACGGAAAGGATGAATAATAGAGTGGGGGTGCAACAAGTGCTCACATCAATCATTAGGCAAATGAGAGGACAGCAGGGATGGGAGGTGGTCAAAATGACTAGATGATGAGTAGTGTGGAACACGAGTTGCTATCTGACTCTGCGTCTGTGGTATGCTATACAACATTGGAGGGAGGGACGAAGGGGGAGAACGATAGAGGTGGGGGTGTGTGTGTGTGACTGAGGCTGGGTGATTTCCTTCCCCTGGTCCCTTGGAATGAGCGTATACTCCCACAGGGCTGGGCTGAACCCCCTTATAACACTGAACACAATCAGAGGGCAGGGCTGGAGAATTTCCTCTTCCTCCCCCCTCACTCTCACTAACTCATGCACAATCACAGACACGTGAGCACCAACACGTGTAACACAGTGTACTAACATACACAGTACGTCACTCCTGTGTACAGACACACACTAACTCGTTCTTTCTCCTACCTAATGTGCGATGAAGTGGAAATACATAAAAGGGATACATATTGAGTCCAGATGGTGCTCATGGTAAACTAAAACAACTACCAGCAAAGGCCAAAATCCATTTTTTATTATATTTTAAAATATTAATGTTTCTTTTCCAAAATCCTCTTCCTTAAATAACTTACATAGGTTTGATGCTACTTGCTAAAAACAGATCCAGCTTCCATGGGTTTACTTCCTACTTATTTCTTGCATTTGATGACAGTAATTAAAATCCATTTACAGGTTGTGATGCCTAAATTGTTCACAACACACAAGCCAGTGTGTTTCTATATACAGTATGTTATACCTGAACACATTCTAAAGCTTTTATGTTGGCCATTATCATTCTCTACACTTGCTCTTTTTTTCCTTCTTTTATTCACAGGCTCATACAGCACTGTCACTATCTTAGCTACATATGCACGGAAAATAGTTATAACAAATGGTTATTTTCTGGATAAACTGGGCTACTCAAAATCATGTTGTAACTCAGTGGCACTACACATGTTCTAGGTCTAGGACAGTTTTTATAGAGAAAACTAAGAAAGACATGCAATAATTGGAAATAATTGTATATAAATAGAGGAGAGCATGTGTGTGGACCATGTGGATGAATATATTTCAAGATTTTCCCACAAGGGTTCCCATCATGGTTTGAGTGATATAAACAGGAAGTACAGTTTAATGTTGCCATGGAGACCGTGAGTTAGCCATGAGCCCTGTTTGTTTTTAGCCTGTACAGTATTTCCTGACATTTTGTTGAACCTGTACCATGGAAAGCCATGCTGCTTTAGCAACTAGCTCTTCCTGTTTGCATGATGATATGTCCTATCATGCACATTTTCAGGTTCATACTTATATTTTGGGCTTGTACTATAACATGTTTACATGCTTTAATGTTCAAAAAACACATTCTTTTTCTCATTCTGAATATACCTGTATTTACCCATCTGTCTGAAATGCTTTACATTTTTTATTTTTTTTTATGAACTTTTTGTCATTGCAGTCGGGGAATGACTGTAACGGCACAAAAACAGCTGAAAAATAAGTTTTACATTCCATGTGCTTAAGCTCTCTCTAACACTCTGTTGTGTCTTTCTCTGCGCCCACTGCAGTATTAAAGTTAGTAATTATTGACACTTAGTCATCATCACTATCCATCATTGGACTTACACAGGGGTGTCATCATTCAGCCCACACATTTTTCCCAACTAAAATCCCTGCCAGTGTTGGGTTTCTGCGGGTGAAGCCCCACCTTCATCCAGCTGCGGAGGCTTTCCTAACATGGGAGATTCCCAACACATCGCAGGACAGCAGGATAAAGCCTGAGCGAGAGTTCCCATGGAACCGTTCTGTGATCTCTGGCATTTGTTTGCTTCAACCTGACAAAACACAACTTCTGTTTGTTTACTGTTCTGTCTTTTTTTGTGTCACTGTGGGTATTATTCTGACATTGTTTTGTTGAAACAGCTGTTTCCATTGATCGAAGCTGCAGCTACCAAAAACACAGCAAATTAAGCCCGGCAAATGTGGATAACACAATATGCACAAGTTCGGCTTTGAGCTGAACATTTTGGAAACGCAAACTAAACAGTAAGTCTGCAGCAGATGAGGTTGAACAGACGGATAAAGGTATTCGGTGAGAGACAAAGGGCTCTGCTGCCTCCCGGTGGCTGGAACACGAGCTACAGGCGTGATATGGGAGCAGCTTGGATTTGAAATAAACTTTAAAATTCAAGAAATAACTTTATGTTAAACTGCATGCAAAAGAGTCTGTATATGAAAATATTGGGAGGGATGAAGAGAATATTGTATTTTACTGTTTAAAGTAGAATTCTGAAAACAATCACAGGGTAGATTGCAGAATTAATTTAAAATAAATGCTATTTTTATGATTGCTGTACAAATAAAGAGCAACAAATGCAAACACATAAAAACACAGCTGTGAGATTTGAAGAGGGATGGACGCCTTAATTTGCCTTGGACATACACACGTTGAGCTGAACAATAAATCAACTTCAATTCAATATGTAGCTAAGTCCGTGGGGACTTGGCTCGGGAACTGAACAGTAACCAGTTCAAGTCCTGCATGGACCAAATATAGAGTTTGGACTGGTAGCTGGAAAGGTGCCAGTTCACCTCCTGCACACTGCCAAGGTGCCCTTGAGCAAGGCACCGAACCCCTATGGACCTTTTTCACAGCAGACATACACACCCACACACACACACACACACACACACACACACACCATAGGACATATAGACATATAGACATGCAGTTGGAGAGATGTCAGAGCGAGGGGACTGTCTATGTAGTCAGGCGCCCCCTGAGCTCCATCAAGTGTCCCAGTGAGTTATTTCAGTGAGTCAGCATGCACAATACCAGGACCTCTCCTAAGTGGAATGCAGCCATCATTAATGGTTTTGAATACACCTGTGCTTTTCCTACTATGACATGTCAACATGTCTGTCGTGAAAAAGGTCTATCAGCTCAGGGGGCGCCTGACTACATAGACAGTCCCCTCGCTCTGACATCTCTCCAACTGCATGTCTATATGTCTATAGGTCCTATGGTGAGTGTGTGTGTGTGTGTGTGTGTGTGTGTGTGTGTGTGTGCACGTGCGTGTGTAAATAAAATAGAGGGAAAACATTTTAATTTCCCCCTGGGGATTAATGAGGTAATTCTTCTTCTTCTTCTTCTTCTTCTTCTCCAGGCCCTCTAGTAAACTAAACTAGTCCAGTTGCAATGATTCAACTCATCCAACAGGTGGCCCCCTAACTGCATGAACTGCTCTGGAGCTGCCAATGTGGGGACTTACTGCAAGTCACATTATTTGTGACACAGATGTGCAAAATGCAGGCAGATACTGTGTCAGCAGGCATGAAGTAAAAGCTGAATACACTACAAATAGGCACAAACATGTTTTCCAATCAATCTGAGCCTTTGTCCTATGGCAGGGTTGTCTGCTCCGTTTAGTAGATTAGAATAATGATATTAGACTGGGAGACAGTCAGTCACTATCCACCATCCACAGAAAACCAATAGTCATCTTCATCCATCTCAGATTAATTTATTGTCATAGTTCCTTGTGTACTTACACACATATCTGGTCCACTTATTATACTAATGACAGTGTGTGTGTGTGTGTGTGTGTGTGTGTGTTCTTGTTTAACTATATTCGTGGAGTCCAAAAACTGGGAATACAGTATACTTGTGGGCTTTGTGTATAGCTTTGTGGGGCCAAAATGCTGGACCCCACAAGTTTAAAGGGCTGTTTGAGGGTTAAAACTTGGTTTTAGGATTAGGGTTAGAATTAGGTTATGGTTAGGGTGAGGGTAAGGGTTAACGTTAGGCATTTAGTTGTGATGGTTAAGGTTAGGGTAAGGGGCTAGGGAATGCATTATGTCAATGACGGGTCGCCACAAAGATAGTGAGACGCACTTTGTGTGTGTGTGTGTGTGTGTGTGTGTGATATGAACTGTAGTAACACAATATTTTCACAACTTAGGAACACCAATGCATGATACTAAAGCACTTCTGCGTGTGTGTTTGTGTTATTAACCTCATTCAGATATGCAGCATGCCAGCTGTATGAGCTCAGCAGTCAAGAACAGAGTTTTGATAACCTTCACTCTCCCTCACACACACTACACACACACACACACACACACACACACACACACACACACACACACACACAAACACCTGCTACTGTGGTTTGAAGATCTGTGTTTACAGTGGATCCTCAGGGGACGGCAACAGAACAGAACAAGGACAATCCAGTTGCACATGAGCTCCACCCTTTTCTAAAAGTTTTCCACTTTGATGTGAACCAGTTTGATGTTCTTTCTTAGAGCAACAATGGCCTTGTATGATGCCTTTTTTATACAAAAGTGAAACACAGCAGCTGTGAGAAGTAGAAGAAAACTAGATTCCACTTTTTGTCTTTTGATTCAGTTCTGTGGACAAACTCAAATTATAAACAAAGACATAAGGTGTCCTCATAAACTATGACAAATATGAATCATCTGTAGCCAAATCCTCATTCTGTGTACCTTTTAAGGGAACAACAGCGCTCTGTGGACCTTCCCCCGCACACACACCAGCCATTTAGCCTGAACTGCATTACAGTGAATGGATATAAAAGCAAGTTCCTGCCCTCAGGGCCAGTTCTCCAAGAGTGCCCTTCCTTTTATTTTTTTCACTGGAAAACTGCGGTCCTGACCTGCGTCAACATGCTATTGTCAAAGTAACTAACCCCTTGTATCCTGGCAACCGCTACAGAGAGAGGAAGTCCAAGTGCTTGTGTCATTAGGAGAGCATGTGAGTGGAGACTGTGTTAGTAAACAGCAGCAGCAGGGAGCGGCTGGATCCCACTCATAAATCATCGAAGCATCTGTCTATATCATAGATTTAATTAGTGATGGGAATTACGGCTCTTTGAAGGGATCTGGCTCCGTTCCTTCCGAGAGCCACTCGTCCTCTTTTCTTTCTTTTTTAAGGGGCGGGGTGTTACTAGGTTTACTGTATCAGCAAAATAATCACTAGGGTAATGATATGATTATGATAATGACAGGGCAAGATCTGGATCACATTCAAACTTAGACATCCCGCCAATAGGATTTCATTTAGCAGCACTACATAACTCATATTGCCAGACCTAATAAGTCAGACTAATTAAGCATGTTTTGACCTATGATTGGTAGAATTCGGTCGAGACCCGGCTCCCATCATTTACTTACAACACATTACTAATGTTATTGTTGAATGTCTGTAGTATTTTAGTGCGTCATATAGAAGCTTATGGAATTATTTGAGATGTAAACCCATATTTTCTCAGCTGCTACAGCAGTCACATGGCTAAAACAAATACTTTGACATTTTTGGACATAGGCTGATTTACAGTACTTTCTGGCGGAGAGTCAGATTGGAAAATTCACACAACCTATATCTATCCCTTGAATATAAGGTTGCTGGTTAGCTTCACTTAGCACAACACTGGAAACAGCTAGCCTGGCTCTGTCTGAATGTCAATAAAACGAAATAAAAAAATACACCTACCAGCACCTCTAAAGCTCACTGATAACATGTAATGGTTACATCTTCTTGTTTAATCTATATTAATAATACTAATACTACAAATACTAATACTAACCCTTGTAAAATGGCATATTGTCATTTGTTACCAGCTGCTGGCTGTAGATTTATACTGTATTGAAGGGACAGATATGAGCATATTGTCAAATATTATCAATCTGGGGAGGGAAATGGGAATTTAATGAATCAGGAGTCA